>NW_015386535.1:221007-286854 GCF_001527695.2 Protobothrops mucrosquamatus
GACTCAGGGCGGCTCACAGCCTTATAAAACCACAATACAATAAATATCTACATTAAAACCAAATTAAAAGAAAATATTTGAAAAGGCCAATCATTTAAAATTACCCTTAAAATTACCCTTAAAAACCCCACTAAAATTCCCTAGGCCAGACCCGCTTGTTGAAAAAGCCATGTCTTTAGGGCACGGCGGAAGGAGGGGAGATCCGGGATCACTCGGATCTCTGGGGGTAGCTCGTTCCAGAGGGTGGGGGCTCCCACCGAGAAGGCCCTCCCCCTGGGGGTCGCCAGCCGGCACTGTCTGGCTGACGGCACCCTGAGGAGACCCACTCTGTGGGAGCGTACCGGCCGATGGGAGGTAACCTGCGGCAGAAGGCGGTCTCGGAGATATCCAGGTCCGATGCCATGGAGCGCTTTAAAGATGATGATGATGAACACAGAAGTACCACTGTATTTGAAACAGCTGGCTTCCATGATGCTCCATTAAAAAAAATATTCAATGCTGGTGTAGTGGCTCCATGAAAGAAAATGTTGAGAACTGCTACCAGTGTCTCAAGAAAATAAATTGCTAACACTGCCTAGACTTTAAAAAAAAGTGTTTTTCTTTTCAGCAGAATATGTTCCTCAAAGTCTTGTGCTTTGTGTCCTAGGTGATGGCCATAGATCTTGACAAGGACTTGAATGGCCAAGTGACATATCGCATGCAGGTGGGCATGCCCAGGATGGACTTTGTCATCAACAGCAAGACTGGTCTTATCAACTCCACCACTATTCTAGACAGGGAAAGAATTGCTGAATACTACTTGAGGGTAGTAGCAAGCGATGCAGGGGAACCATCCAAAAGTTCTACTAGCACCCTCACAGTCAGAGGTGATTGATGGACTGAAGCACTCTGAAGGCTGGCTCAATATCACAATTATATCATATTTTAAATATGCATGAGTGAGTGGGGAGGTTCTCCAAAGCTTGCACAGAGATTTCTTTCTTGTTCTAATAGCTCTAAATCATTTTCAGTGCATTAGTTGAGTCAGTAGAGCATCATCTGTGGGTTAGTGCCTTCTCAGTTGGCTCAAATAAAGCCAGACTTGGAGAAACAAAAAACAATCCGCCATGTATCCTGAGTTAGCCTGGATATGAATAACAAAATCATACAAATCAGTGTTTCACAAACTTGGCGACTTTAAGATATGTGGACTTTATGCTGGTCGGGGAATTCTGGGAGCTGAAGTCCACATATTTTAAAATTGCTTAGGTTGAGAAACACCAGTATAAATTATGGCAGGAAGTTACTCCAGACCGTTCCAGAAAGGAAGAATTTCTTTGCATTTATGGGTTAAATTTCTATCTTGCCTTTATTTTTTGCAACTCAGGGTGGTATTCATAATGTTTCCTCCTTCTGTTTTCCACAGGATAATCACCTTGAGTTATGGGTTGGGCTGAGAGAGAGTAACTGGCCCAAACTTACTCAGCCAACTTCTGTGCTTAAGGATGGACTAGGTCTTCCATTTTCTAGTCCAGCATCAAAACCACTACACCAAACTGTCTCCAACATCTGGAATAATATATATCATATATCATATCATAATCATATATAGTATATCATTTTCTATCTGAGTTAATATTACTAATATAAATATGTTTATTATGTTTTCCTATTTTATCTCTTTATTTTCCAACTTCCCATTTCTCTCTAGCTCACTCTCTCACTCCAGAAATTCTAGTGCAGCCAAACAGTTTAATGGACTAAAACAGGGGTCCTCAAAATGGCCACTTTAAGACTTGTGGACTTCAACTCCCAGAATTTCCCAGCCAGCCATGCTGGCTGGGGAATTCTGGGAGTTGAAGTCCACAAGTCTTAAAGTGGCCAAGTTTGAGGACCCCTGGCCTAAAAGACTGCAATCTCTGTCAGTTCATTCCCTCTCTTTCCCCTTTCAGGTCTCCAGCTGAGCGTTTTTCAAACCTAGCAACTTTAAGATACGTGCTATCTGGGGAATTTGGGGAGTTATAAGTCCACACATCTGTTCTTCCTTTAATTTGGCTTGCTTTTATATATTGTTGGAGCCACTTTCCTGGTCTTTGACCATAAAAAAAATAATAAAGACATACCTACCTAAAAAAGTAACTGGCAGTTAACTGCTGTATAGCTGGTTGTAGGTTCTTTAAGGAAGACAGAGAGTACTTCCACAGCGCCCCAGAATGAAGTTTGATCAAATTCTCTCTTATAGTTTTAGATGTGAATGATGAAAACCCTACCTTCTTCCCAGCTGTCTACAATGTGTCACTTCTGGAAAATGTACCACGCGACTTCAAAGTGGTCCGTCTGAATTGTACTGACACGGATATGGGCCTCAATGCTGAACTTAGTTATTTCATCACAGGTATGAGCTTCCACAGCTTCTGGCTTAGAAGCCACCTGGTTCGTAGGTGACACATAACAGAAGCCACTTAGTCCTGCCTTTATTGCTATTTTTCTTTCATACTGATATCTCGCCATATCCCAAAGGTTTGGGGTGTTGTGCTGACAAGTTATTCAGTCTTTTTAAAAATGTTTGAACTGATGTCATGTAGGGTCAATATAGAGTCTATAGTGGTCTTTACTTTGGCTTCAAGATTGACTTAGAATCTCTTTGATATATTCATGAATTCATATCTTGCCATATCCCAAAGGTTTGGGGTGTGGTGCTGACAAGTTATTCAGTCTTTTTAAAAACGTTTAATGGGTTTACAATACAGAGATCCAAGATGAAAAAGAAAGAATGTATGAAGAGAAACACGTACAAAGTTATACAATCCTGTTAACAGGCCATACAAAAGGACCTGATTGCAGGGACACTTTTTTCCCCAATGCGTGCCTTAATTTATTTCCGAGAGAACCATCATCTGATTCTTTTCTTGCAAAGTGGAGCTTCTGCCAATCCATCTCTTCGCTCGTAACTTGACAGGGGAGGCGACATCTTCCATGGACAATAGTCTGTTCTCTTACCCGCCAGAATCGTGAGAGCATCGGTGCAAAGCAGTAGGGGAAGTAAATCTCTCTCAGCAAGGGGAGGCTTTCATCCTGCCATTTTCAAAGGCTAATTTGCATGGAGATTTGCATACATTTTCCTATAATGTTTTGCAAATGATAGCAGAACTGTTTTGGGTTGTTTGCTCCTGAGAATTATCTATGCCTCATCAGACTGAAAGAGTCATCAACTGCCTTATGTCTGCTGAATGTGAATATGACAGTTTGAAGAAGGCATTGTGGCTGAATTCATTTGCAGTTGTTTGTTGAGATGTAGGCAGGTATGTTAAATTCAGATGTAGACGCCGAAAAGTTCTAAAGTTTCATTATAAACATGCATTCTTACAGCAGATCATGTTTGATTTTAGGCCTCGGTTTTTTTTTTCTTTTAGATTTACATGATTCCAATCACAGAATATATGAAATAGTTTTGTTTGGCCATGATATTTTCTGCCTATTTGAAAATATATATACACAACACACTGCATCTCTTTGAAAGATGCACAGCCTCTTAAACTAACCTTTGGGATAGTGAAATAATAAAGCAGACTTTTCCTCTCTCCTGTGTACAATTTCATTTTGTGCATATATTTTAATTTCTAATTTTATATCTTCATTTAGGCATTCAGGATAATAATCAGGTGTTATAGGATCTGAGCTATTAAGTGAAAGCCTATTCTTCAAAGATCTCGTCTATTCTACACATTGCATAATGTACATTAAAAAGATTACTTGTTTCACATTTAATATGATATATTCTGAAAGAAATGTTAAGCCCCAGTGTTTTAGTGGAAGAGGTTTAAAAATGTGGTTCTGGTTTGTCCAAATTTGATCCACCAAACTAAGTATTGTACTATATGCTATTATCTATTGCCACCTGCAATGTTAAATTGATCATCCAAGCTTGCTTCCACCATTTCTGAACAGCAGAAAATAGCAAAAGTTACTAAACCTTTGAAAAAACTGGCTGGTGCTTGACACCAAAGGGACATTTGGACATGGTTGCTTGGGGATCAAAAGTTGGCTTCTGTGATCTCTCCTTCGTTGAAACCAGCGAGACATAAAAGTACATGCTTTTAATTGGACAAATAGTCTTTAGTTGGCTCTCACTGTAAGGTGGACTATCTGTGCTTGCATCGTTTGTGGGATTTACAATAGAACTCTGAAATTATAAATGCATTATTTTCAAAGTCTTGAAATGTTGTCTGGCTTTGCCCTCTGCTGCCCAGTCCCCCAAATGACACCTAAGATTTTTGTTCTTCACTTATTATATAAATTACCGGTATATAAATTCAGGGATCAAGAGGGTTAACTTGGATGAAAAAGGGAAAAGGCATGAGATGGAGCATCTGCAATTCCCAGATTCAGTCTATAGCTTTTCCAGAAAGGCTTCAGAAATTCCTCCTGTGGATTGGAATTAATATCCATACTCGTGGATTAAATAGGGCAATAGTTTGATTTCAATAGAATGTAATTTCCATGACAATTCCTGACCCGTGACAATTTAAATTGTCTTAATACAATAAATCTGCAGTTTCACCTTCTGTCTAACTAAAACAATTCATGTTGAGATGCATTATTTAAAATGAGATTCCTCCTAATTTAGGCTATAGAAGTTAGCTTACAGGCTGAATTTTCTTTCTGTATCCTGTACCTATTAGTATTAGCTTGAAAATGGTTTGGGAGTTCATTTTTCTTCCACATAATTCACCATTAAATGACTTTGTATTTCTTAGGCAAATATTTCATAATTTTATTCACAAGGGTAGATATTGCAAAATGCTTCAAACCAATTTCTTGTTGCAAAGGACGGGCTGTAGGGCAGAAAGACAGAATGCTGAAGTGCTGACAGTTTGAAAACTGAAGCCAACTCACTTGAAGTTGGTTGAGGGCTGGAATCCTGAATATTTTTCCTGTCCCATTTATATAAGGTGAAAGGTGTCAATCCTACAGTTGTAAGCATATACATGGAGAAACCATGTTGCATGTTAATATCTCAGTTTCTTAGTTCCACAGTTAATAATTCCAAATAAAATGCATATAGAAGTATGCTTATGTAGATAAAAATCATGTCATTCTTTTCTACTTTCTATTATTTTTTTTCCTTGCAGGTGGGAACCAGGATGGAAAATTCAGTGTTGGCTTTAGGGATGGTATAGTTAGAACAGTTGTCAACCTGGACAGAGAAAGCATACCGTTCTACAGCCTTATCCTAGAAGCTATTGGTAAGCATGTCTGTTCTTCATCCTTCTCTTAAGAACTCATATTTCAGTTTTTGGGGCAAGTAATTTGTCTAAAGGGCCTAATTTGCAAATTGGTAGTATAGTTTTCTGAAGTTTTCAGAAAGAGAAAATTGGCTTTTACTGATCTTCAGACTATCCTTGATGAGCTGTGAATTTTTATCTATTATTCTGGGAAAAGAACCTCTTTGTGGGTTTCTACGAGGCGTAGTTTCTGTTTCATGAACTTGTTGAAGAAAATATTCTTCAGCGTATTGTAGGCTGAAATATGTGAACTATCAGCCATGCACTAAGTTTGAATGTAGATGAGTTAGGGGAAAACACACAGTCATAGGAATTAAGTATTTATTTTAATCTCTATGATTTTTCCCATGTAACACATATTTATGAAACATTTTATGCCATTCAGAATGCAGTATTTTTTGCAGGGGAAAAAATCATTCAACAATTCAACAGAATTTACCATTCTGAGCACTGCACTCTGTCTGTGTGTGTGTGTGTGTGCGTGTGTGCACGCACGCGCGCACGCAATATATATATTGCACAAAATATAAATGTCACCTATCAAGCAAGATACAAAAACATAGCCAAAATCACGGTAAAATAGAGATCTTGCATTCTAAAAATCAGAAGCAGTTGAAAAAAAGGCTAACAAGTTGACAGACACAAGCATTAGTTTATAAGAACTCAAAGAAGTAGTTATTGCACTGTACAGTATCAATCCTGGTCTAAAGATCTCTCTCAGATTAAGAAGAACTAGAAGTAATTAAACAACAGTACTTCAAATACAATGTAATACAAGTTATTTTTGATGGAGGTAAAAAAACCCTACAATGTTTGCTAGATTCTACCTTCCTGCTGTGTTATCCTTGTTCTCTTTCCCTAATATTGTTGCTCATTGATATTCCAACCAGACTTAAAGCTTTGCTGGATTTTGTAGACCAGCATCTCCCAACCTTGGCAACTGTTAAGATGTGATGCTGAAGTCCTCACGTCATAAAGTTGCCAAGATTGAGAAACTCTGTTGTAGACATAAACATTTGGTCCAATCCCAAGTAAGTACCTACCTAGAAAAGCTAATTGCTAGGACTCTGGGAGCCTGACAACTCTTAGAAAGTAATGGCTCAGAAATTATTTTAAATGAAGATGGTAGACAGAAAGGGACCGAAGCCTTTTCACCCTTATTTTCTTTAGAATTTCCTATGATTGGTCATTACGCAATCAGTGGAACTGACAAGAGATTTTCTTTTGAATGTTAGGAAATGACCCAGAGTGTTTTGTTCTCGCAGATAATGGCCCAACGGGGAAAAGGAGGACTGGCACTGCAACTGTTCATATCACAGTGCTGGATGTTAATGACAACCGACCCATCTTTCTCCAGAGCAGTTATGAAGCTACTGTGCCAGAAGACATTCCTGATTACAGCAGCATTGTACAGGTATGTGGCTAAACGTTTCAATAAGATTCGGGGCATAAAGAGGGGGATGGGAGGCAGTGGCGTAGCGTGGGTTGTCAGCACCCGGGGTAATTTGCGCCCCCCCCTCCACAGTGGGCGGCGACCCGGCGGCTCAGATCGGATTCGCACAGCCAGCACTGCAGAGAGAGTGAGTGAGCCAGGCAGGGGCAGAGAGCTGCGAGTGCGAGCGCGCCCCCCCAGATGTTGCGCCCGGTGCGGCCGGCCCCCCCCTGCACCCCCCACGCTACGCCTCTGATGGGAGGGAGGAGAAGCAACGAGCTGTTAGCTATAATCATATCAAAGAGCTCAAATCACGTAGATGGTGTTAATGTAAGCTAAGGCCTCTGCATCAGATATCTGCTGTTGCATGAACTCCATTGCAATTAGCAATCACTCATTTCCTCTGTCATTGGAAACTCTTAAGCGTAGGTAATGATTTAAAGGCATTAGCAGCCAGGAGATCTAGAATTAACTTTAGTAATGCCAGAGAGAAAGAAGTTCAGTCCAATAGCTGGGACCCAGGCCTTGGAGCTACTAACAGTGTTACAGTATCAGAAGGCCTAAATTGCAGAAACACAGAACACATTAATTATTTCCTATTGATTCAAAAATTAATATATCCCTGAAACAGCTCACGGGCTACCTTGAATCGAGCAGTGTCTCAAAGCTGGGTTTTGAGTGTAAATTAGTTCTCCTAAACAGATCTGCTTTCAGGAAGATATTGGCTGTCTGGATTTATCTCTGACTATGCATACAAAGTAGCTTTAAGGGGGGAAAAATGGGAAAGAAAAATTTCAAACTCTCATTTTTTTTCCTTTTTGTTTCTCTCTTTGAAATGAACCTTTAACAGAATGAATGCATGTATTCACAGAGTTTCTATGGTGTTTTCAGTTTCTCTTGAAACCAAACATTTCTCCTGTAAGAGATACTGTTTCAAGCATGCTTTGAGTTGAATTCAGTTCAAGCATGTTTTCCTTGAATTCAGTTTTCTAATCAGAGAAAGAAATAATAAAATTGCCTCACTGTGTTCCTGTCACATAAAACTTTTGAGATAACAGGGATTAAAGCCTGGAATATTTGGGATAATATACCGAAGACTTTAGTTGTCTGGAACAAATGTTGCATCAAAACATTGAACCGTGTATGGTGCTAAAACTGCTACAGCACACGTAGAAGCTTGTATGATGAAGTGTAAGGGGTTTTTTTTAATATAAAAAGAACATTTAAGATACCACATTGCTGATTTTCTGGAATTTCTATGATCTCTAAGGTGTTTTTTTCCATACCCAAATAAAACTTGCAGGATGGTTATTTCAGAATATTGATCAATTTCTTTTGTTTTCAAAATTAAAGTATGTCAACCCTTCAAATTATTACCTGGTTTAAGAATGACATCAGCGCTTCAAAACTGGTTTTGTGTACATGGTGCCATTTCAATATATGACAGTTTCTGATGGGGAATAATGGAGTTGGGAACTAAATTGAACCAAGTAGCCAAATCTTCTGAAAGATTACAGGAAGGTTTGTTTGTTTGTTTGTTTGTTTGTTTGTTTGTTTATCAAATTTATTTGCCAAGCAACTCACAGTTCAGGTGACTCTGTGGATATACTTCCAGAAGAAAGAGTGCCTATAAGGGATCTTCCATGAAACTCTCTGTAATAAATTGGAAAATTTGCTTTTCTGGCAAAAAGGAAAGGAAAATCAAAAGCATGAATTTGAACAAAAAACATTCTCACAAGTCAAATTCAAGAAACAGACAATCAAATAACCTTTTTAGTTCAAAATCAATTTTACAGCTGAGCCAAGGGAGGCCTTAAGCTTGTATTTTGCCATCAATGTCATGAATCCTTTTAAGTGACTGGCAATATAAACTACTAATATTCTGGACT
Organism: Protobothrops mucrosquamatus; assembly: GCF_001527695.2. Classification (NCBI taxonomy): domain Eukaryota; kingdom Metazoa; phylum Chordata; class Lepidosauria; order Squamata; family Viperidae; genus Protobothrops; species Protobothrops mucrosquamatus. The sequence goes on from NW_015386535.1 coordinate 229,593, forward strand.
TGGCATTCTTCTCAGGTTCATGTGTGGAATTGCCATTTATTCATGCATACATTACTATGCATAAGCATTATATAGAATTATAGCACATACTATTATTACGTTAAAGAAGCCCAAAGATCACATTTAGGTCAGATTTAAAGGCAATTCTTACATCACAACCTTTATGATAGCAATAACACTTAGCAATAGCACTTACATACCACCACAGAGTGCTTTACGACACTCTCTGAGAGGTTTACAATATCAGCATATTGCCGCCAATAATCCAAGTCCTAATTTTACTGACTTCAGGAGGATGGACACCTGAGTCAACCTTGAGCCCCGTCAGGATCGAACTCCTGGCAGTGGACAGAGTTAGCCTGCAATACTACATTTTAACCACTGTGCACCACAATGTAAGAAGTGCCCTTAAATCTGAGCTCAAAGTAGTCGTTGGGCCTCTTTAGCGTATATTATTATCAACTTTGCCAAATTTCAGATATATGTCTAGGGAATTCTGGGAGTTGAAGTCCACACATCACAAAGTTGTCAAGGTTGAGAAACAATGGTATATTATATCCTAGATATGAATAGCCATCTTTGCAGAGTTAGTGCTGCTTAGTTCCAAATGGTAAGTTCTAGGGCAGGGGTAGGCAACCTTGGCTCTTTTATGACTTGTGGACTTCAACTCCCAGAATTCCTGAGCCAGCACAGTTGAAGTCCACGAGTCATAAAAGAGCCAAGGTTGCCTACTCCTGTTCTAGGGGGCAATTTCTGATGGAATCTGTCCAGTAATTTTTCCCCCATGGTTGTATTGGGAGCAGAGGTAGGGACAACTCATCTTGTACTGATTCTCCCATTATTTTTGAGTAATCACTACAGCATGCATGCATACGTGTGTGTTTGTTTGTTTGTGTGTACCTCCAGCAACAATTTATTTTGGTCATACACTGGCACAGAGTACGAATAATCAAACACACATCCATTTCAATAATTTCAGTAATTCATCATTGAATTTGAAAATCCCATCACACACAATTACAAGTCTTAGAAAGCAAGTTCTAAAGGGAAATGGTTAGGTGCTGCGACTTTTGTAACCTTATCACTTTCGTTTTGGTAAGATTATACAGTATTAAATTTCTCAGTAACCTGATATTAATACAATCACACCCTTCTCTTTTATCCTCACCCCTACCCCAAAATGTATTTATGCACCTATGAATATTTTTGCATATAAACATGCATTCATAGACTCATTCACTTATTCATCCAGTCAGTCAATCATTCAATCAGTCAATTTCTACAGTCACCCATCTCAAACAAGTGACTCTGAGTAGCGAATAGTCATAAAATCAATTACTAAAACCATGTAAAAACACCATACTACAAGTAAATATATATAAAAGCTGAGAAAATCATAATTGTGGATGTTAATGTAACAGCAGAACTTCTATCGCCAAGTTACATAGGTCTTATTTTTTTCTGCTGTGATCATTAAGCAAATCCAACAGTTGTTAAGCAAATCTAGCTTCACCCGTTGACCTTGCTCATGGGGAACTGGCTGGGAAGATTGTAATTGGCAATCGCATGATCCCAGGATGCTGCAACCATTGTAAATTCATTTTGATCATGTAATCACGATGGCTGCTGCGATGGTCATAAATGCAAGGACTGGTTGTCGTAACTTTGAACAATTGTTAAACAAATGGTTGTAAGTTGAGCCTTGCCTGCAATTCCAAATCTTTTAGTGGCAGAACGTGATCTGCAACCCACCTTCTCCTTCTACAGGCTCTTGTCCTGTTAACACAGAGGTCCCCAAACTTTTGGGCACCAGGGACCGGTTCCGTGCTGCCTGCATCCCACAGATGGGGGCTTTGCTTGTTTGTGCAGACCAGTTGCTGGCATGCCGGGGCCCGGTCCCAGTCCACAGACTGGCGGTTGTGGACCCCTGCTGTAGCAGAAGCTCATTTTCAGCATTATTATTGCATAGCAGAGTTCCACACCCATCTGCTCAAAAGTAGGTTTCACAAGATTCAGTAGGTTTTATTTCTGTACATCCACATTGGGTTACAAGTCTGCCCTTAATAATAATAATAATAATACACATAAAGACATTTCCCGTAACGTGCAGTAAGGCTTTCACTTTAGCACACATCCTTAGTAGCGGGCCTCCCTGAAAAACAAATGCCTTCTTTGCCATGAAAGGGGTGAATTTCAGGTGGGGCAAGGATAATAATGTGTCCATAACTACAACAGCGAATTCCATTAGCTGAGCTTTGAGATCAGGATAAGGTTCAATTAATAATAAAGTACCACAATAACATGTGCTGATGTGGCTTAGATCCCTAGGAAGCTGTAATACAGAGGTCCCCAACCTTTTGGGCACCAGGGACCAGTTCTATGGAAAGAGGTTTTTCTGCAGACCGGAGTGGGCGTGTGGTTTCATGTACTGTCTGCATCCCGTGGATGGGGCTTTGCTTGTTTGTGCGGACCGGTTTCTGGCATACCGTGGCCCGGCAAGGCACTGAAAGGGGGATTTTACTTGGTTGGGAGATCTACAGGAAATCCAAGAGCTTCAGAATAGGAAGGAAAAGAGGGAGGGAGAAGGGAGGAGAAGGGAAATATTGGAAGAGGCAATAAAAAAGTACTGTTGAACAGTTGCCACTTCAGCTATTGCCAACAAAACTCCATGGATGTTCCCATGCACTTACTTGGCTGTAAACATGCTCATCTTGATTGAATGTTTAATGCTGGGCTACCAGAACTGAGCTGCAAAAATCTGGATAACTACAGTATTACATGACAGCAGAGAGATTCGGAAAATGGTAACCCTTTGCTCCATGGTAATGGGTTTTGGAAGGAAACTTGGCAGCAAATAGAAATGTCCATACTTCTCCCTCGGCTGTTTCCCTTTAAGGGCCCTGCCCTGACCATTTTTGTAGAGCAAGACTTTTAAAAAGGGACAGGGAGAGAATGAAAAAGAAATCAAAGAATCTCAGCAAGGAAACAGCCATACCTGATGGGGAAGGCAGCGATGAGTCTTGGTACATCAGAGGTAGCTACAGAGCATCCCCAGCTGCGGTGGAGAATGTAGAGGACAGTCACAACCTTCTTGCAAATGGGCAGGGGTTGCTTATCCCAACACATAAGCCCCAGTAAATAATTTGCAAGCACTGGCAACTGAAGCAAGTAGGACTAATTTATGGTGACTGTCCTCCCGTCCCCACAGTGACATCATTATACAACCCATCTTTTACATGTCTGTATTGTGATACAACTGTGGGATCGGCCTTTCATGGTGCTCTCACTGCATATGCTCAGATACATGAATCGGATCCATGAAAAGTCTATACCAGAGGTGTCCAATCTTGGCAATTTTAAGACCTGTGGATTTAAACTCCCAAAATTCTGGTGAATACCAGTGACGGTATATGAAGGTGCACTGATTTCTGCTTACTTCCATCCTTGCCAGGTTTGTAGGTTATCTGACATTATGGGCCGTTTGTGAAGGCCTATCAAGAAGGAACATTTTTTTTCCCCACAGGAGGTTCATTCACACTGCAGTAGATTCCATGATTATCCAATCCTGGTTAATAGGCCCTTTTCTGGAACAGATTTCACGTGCATGGGAAATGCGTTTTACACTGTATATGGATTGTCTTAAGGAACCCAGACGTTTCCAGAGCTTAAGTTGTGGCTCAGTGGCATCTTCAAAATGATAAGGCATGCACTCGTGCGGTCTGTGGGAAGACGGATCAAGTGCTGCTGGTTTGCATAAAGTGACAAAAAGGAGACCGGCGGTCAGGAGGAGAAAAATACAGATGAGAGAAATGATGATAGGCAAGGAATCCAGGTTCTGCTCTCTCGGCTCTGAGCTCAACAGAGCCAGCTCAGTGGTTGCATGGAGAAATTCAGGGACACTTGTACTTGGCATGGTCTCATTTGCTGAATCCTTTGCACGCATCCTTCTCTCCTGCAAGACAACAGAATTAAAGATCAGGCAGCACTGACAACTGTACGTATTGCCAGTTATGCAAAACTAACGGAGATGACAAAAGACCGTGCCAGCCATTTTCTTCCCTCCCAGTTCTAAATAGTTGAAATTACAGGCAGCCCTAGAGTTATGACACAGCTGGGAGCAGAACTTCTATCGCCAAGTTACATAGGCCTTATTTTTTTTCTGCTGTGATCATTAAGCAAATCCAACAGTTGTTAAGCAAATCTAGCTTCACCCGTTGTCCTTGCTCGTGGGGAACTGGCTGGGAAGATTGTAATTGGCAATCGCATGATCCCAGGATGCTGCAACCAGTGTAAATTCATTTTGATCATGTAATCACGATGGCTGCTGCGATGGTCATAAATGCAAGGACTGGTTGTCGTAACTTTGAACAATTGTTAAACAAATGGTTGTAAGTTGAGCCTTGCCTGCAATTCCAAATCTTTTAGTGGCAGAACGTGATCTGCAACCCATCTTCTCTTTCTACAGGCTCTTGTCCTGTTAACACAGAGGTCCCCAACTTTTTGGGCACCAGGGACCATTTCCGTGGACTGGAGGGGGCATGGTTTTGTGTGCTGCCTGCATCCCGCAGATGGGGGCTTTGCTTGTTTGTGCAGACTGGTTGCTGGCATGCCGGCCCGGTACCAGTCCACAGACCGGGGGTTGTGGACCCCTGCTATAGCAGAACCTCATTTTCAGCATTATTATTGCATAGCAGAGTTCCACACCCATCTGCTCAAAAGTAGGTTTCACAGGATTCAGTAGGTTTCATTTCTGTACATCCACATTGGGTTACAAGTCTGGATTCCGATCCCTACAAAATAAGTCTGAACTGCAGTGAATTTGAATTTTGAATGCTTGCATTGAATTTAAAGCAGTGGTTCCTAACCATTTCCTCTCCAGGATACAAAGTTAAACATGGAATTTTTATGCAAATCTGAATGCAAGCTTATTATCTATCTATGGTTGTTTAAAATGTTCAAAATAAAATAGGACAGATGCATAAGCTTGGACATTCTTTCTGTCCATACTTTGTAACACTTATTTTGGGAGATATATGTAACAGTTTTCTGATTATTTTTTTTATTTTTGCTTTTGGAATTTTTTCCCCCATTCCTCCTTGCAGAACTCAGAAATATTCTCGCATCAGTGCTGCTTGTTGGAGATCCCCCTATATAGGTTTTCACTGATATTCAATCCCAAAAGTTCACCTTTCGTTTCTGAACTTCATACTCATATTTCACTTTGTTCCATGTAAAAATTGCATCAGCTTCTGTTCACTTAGGAACTTATCAAGACTCACCACTTGACTACAGATGCCTGATTGTTTGCATACAACTCTGTGCAGTCCACTACAACATCAAAAGCTTTGGAAAACTGCTTCTCAGAAAAATATAGAAAAATTATGAACAACTCACTCAGCATCTGCCCAACATCTTTAATAACAATTCCTGATGGAAAACCAAATGGTTCACTGAACACCCAGTCATAGGAAGACAAAGTGACCACCCAAAAAAAGGTGCCAGGCTTTGAACTACCACGTCAGCAATGAACAATCCCAAATGGGATTCACACCTCACAGGTGTCTGCCAGGACTCTCTGTATAAATGGGGCGTAGTATCCTCATCTCAGTGTGACTGCAGGGGTCTCATGTCAAACCGTAGATCACATTGTGACCGTCTTTAAGCTGAGGGCATAAACTGGTACAGTATCTGATTTTTTAAAATATAAATGATGCTATGCTTCAATGGTTAGATGGCCTAGAGACATTGGTATTTGAACATGATCTTTTTAACATTTATATTTTATTGGGTTCTAGTAATTTAAATGAAATGTTAATATATATTGCTAGTTCATGTATGATGTGCCATACGCTAAATAAATAATAAATCACTTCTCAAGCCACAGAATAGCATCAGCGCATTTACAGACCTCATAGCTTATATGATGCAAAACATCATCTCCGTAGGGCTGCAGAATTAGAGAACCATCAGTTTAAAGTCTGCAAGCTAAGTCTTGCATTTATTTATTTATAACAACTTCTGTATAGTTAGACAGCTAATAAACACTGAGATTTGGAAACAGCAAGTCCTCTGCATATACTCATGGCAAGGAGAATCCAATATCATATTTGGAGAACCACTGTTATATCTTTTTGTCTGTCCATTTACATATTCTGTCAAGCCAATGGTAACTATAATATAATTACTCTAAGTTCACACAATAGGGGTGTAATAGGGAAAATTAATAAAGAATAGTTGGCTTGGTTCACTGCATTCCATTTCCAAGAATGGTGGACTTTATAACCAGATCTTATTATTATATTATTTAGTTTATTTCAGTGATGGAGCAGATTTTTAATTGTTGGAGGGAGAGGGGACTTTACATGCTATGAGATTGTACAGAATGGGCTTCCTCCAAGATCAGATCTAATTTGACTAAAATTTGGTTTCTTGAAATAAAGGAATATACAAGCCAGCCTGAGGTAATCAGTGGGAGAAATTGGGTGTTTTGATGCTCTGTTAATAAAACCTTACTGAGACCTCACAAAACTTCTATGGTTAGCTTTTGAGAGTTGTGTAGTAAAGGCATATGATGAAATCATATATGCTTACAGTCTTGTTTTGGTTTTTCTTATGCCCACATTAATATTCATTCTTCCCTCTACATTCACAGATTAGCTTGATTTGTGTATCCAGTTACAAAAAAACCAGTGCCAGCTGCCTTAGCCAGATTCTTTCCCCGTAAAAACAAAATGTCAAAACACAGAGAGCATGCAAATTAGTGATTAGAGAAGCTGGATTTTTTTTTTTAAAAAAAAATGTCACAATATTGGACAATTTTTTATGATACTATACTTTTAATGGCCAGGCTCTCTGGCAGAACTATCCAAAGTCCTCCAACAGCTACATTCAAATAAAAAATAGGAAGAATGATCATTCAATTCCAGCCTTAACATGGTTTTGATAGATTAAATGCTATTATTTATGCCACGTGACACCATATACTGCCTGCTAGGAAAGAGGTCGCAGCTCCACAAACATCTGAAGCTAATAAGACCTAATCACCATCTGGATTGCCTCTATATTGTGGGAATCTCTATTCACCACAACCCAAACACTTTGAATTGCTTGGCTTGGAGATACTCTGCATAGTCGATATTTTTGGCATCTAGCACTTTATTTATTTATATGACTCTATATCCTTGGCATCAGTGTTGGTTATTGACCAAACCTGTAGCAATCCATTTCCTAGTTTAGGAAGAAAAATGGAAGAAAAATGATGATGATGGTGGTGGTGCTGATGATGGTGATTGGTTTAGATAAAAACAACTCTAGGTGGAAGGTAGTTGGGCTTTCAGATATAGTACCACAGCGATGTGTTAAAGTTGTAAAAAGCAGAGATTGAATGGTGGATTAATTGGTTGGTTGTTTGACAGCTAATTTTTTCTACATGAATTTAATCCCTTTGTTTGTCATCAGATACACAACTCTCCACAATATGAAATTAACAATTTGCAGCCGTTTAGTTCCAACTGCAGTGTTAAGTGTGCTTTTACGAACTGTTTTGTTCTCGTTCTCTCTCTCTCTCTCTCATCAGGATTTTTTGGTTCACCTATTTTCACAACAATATTGTTTTTCTTTAGCAAGTTGACAGGATTTAAATCTTTTACAAGTAAAAAAGTAAAATGCTATTATAAAAGTGACAGCACGTGAAATATAAATATTATTTATAGTTCACCCAGGTTCTAAATTTTACCTTTAAAAGATTGGAATAATTAACATGAAATGAACTAAATAATCAGTTCCAGAGAAATTCTAAATAAAACAGAAATATAATATAATATAACAAAAATAACAACTGAATTGAGCGACATACAGTATATATGGAAAGGTCAGAAGAAAACAGATTTAACAGCAGAAGAGCAATGTATCAGAACAAACTAGAATTAAAGTGGAATAACTATGCAAATCAAAACCAAGTTCTGGACAGTGGATATAGGATTATTTCTAGAAGTCTCTGATTATGTGAGCCTATCTTATGCTTCCAGGTTGAATCAATCTTAATTGCAGGTTTTTTTTATTATGGTATATAAGTATTCTAATTTTTACTTCTCTTTTTTACTTTTACCAAATATTGTAACAATGAAAGAAATGTAAAAAATAATCTTTGATCCTACTTTCCAGAATACCCTAAAATTTAGGTAGCCAACAAGTATAAACAAGTATAGGGTTTCCTGCTTGAGCAGGGGTTGGACTAGAAGACCTCCAAGGTCCCTTCCAACTCTGTTATTCTGTAAGATTCCATGGGATTACTCTATACAGTATATCTCAATCTTCTTCCCACTTTCCCCCTCATCTTTTCTCCTTTTACTTACTTATGAACTGTAAATAGCCATTACTTTAGTAAATGTTACCTTACCACGATGTAACAAGATGCTGAGACTCTAGAAAGAGTACAGAGAAGAGCAACAAAGATGATCAGGGGGCTGGAGGCTAAAACATATAAAGAACGGTTGCTGGAATTGGGTATGTCTAGTTCAATGAAGAGAAGGACGAGGAGTGACATGATAGCAGTGTTCCAATATCTCAGGGGCTGCCCCAAAGAAGAGGGAATCAAGCTATTCTCCAAAGCGCCTGAAGGCAGGACAAGAAGCAATGGATGGAAACTAACAAAAAACAAAAGCAACCAAGAACTAAGGAGAAATTTCCTGACAGTTAGAACAATTAACCAGTGGAACAACCTGCCTCCAGAAGCGGTGAATGCTCCAACACTGGAAGTTTTTAAGAAGAGACTGGACAGCCATTTGTCGGAAATGGTATAGGGTTTCCTGCCTGAGCAGGGGGTTGGACTAAATGACCTCCAAGGTCCCTTCCAACTTCATCATCATCATCATCATCATCATCATCATTATTATTATTATTATTATTATTAAATGGGAGCACCTTTGTTTTCTTTGACAGTGACTCTGATGCCTTCTAACATAGCAATAATTTTCATTTATATCTGGGTTTGTGGTAATCACTCAATGCAGACAAAATGGTAGCTTTCAAGAGGCAGATGGGTGGTTCAGAACTATGAAAAATGCTTAAATAAATATTGTTTCAAATGTAGACTGAAAATGTTCTTTCAATACATCCATGGATATAGCTGGAATAAAAAAAATCCAGTGTCTCCTACAGTTCTTTAAATCCTTATGCAAATTAAAAGAAACAGGATGCTTTGCATATGGCTAGTTCTCCTGAACCCAGACTAACCCCTTTTATTTGTCAAATTTCAACCAGTTACTATAAATGTACGAAACAATAATTTTCTACAGATCCCCAACATTGAATGCAATTCTTGCTACAGAGCAAAACAGAAGTATTCATCTTCTATAAAACATACTGTAAAATCTATGGTATATGTTTGATTTGTTGGGGGATAATGTTTCCATCACTGAGTTTAAATGTTTGTAAGCAATATAGCTAAAATGTCCCTGGAGACAAAACTATTACATAATGCACTTTGATGTTTGCGGTAATTCTTGCAAGGTATTTTGAGTCTCTATCCAGTAAATATATACCGTACTAAACTGTAGTTGTCTGCAAAAGTGTCGATCAGATGTATCAAAATACGCAGAACAGCAATTTATGTGCATATATTGAATACGTAATCTGATAAATTTGCCTCAATGATGTTAAACCAATCATCTGTATTACTCTCTAGAGACTCATCAGATAATAACAACATACAAGAAATACAGTTGCTGAATAAATTATGGACTCCTCAAAAGTCAGGTTTTTGGCAAATAACGTAGACCAAAAAAAGCCTTATAGATACTGTAAAGTCACTTCCCAATGGGATGAATGCAAATATTTTACTCAACTTTTCCCAGTACTTTTTCTACTGAATAACATTTAGAGAAGAATTTCCCTTTTCTCCAAGCCAAAAAAAGAGAACCAACCCCGCTCAATGATTAATTTTAGATATTTATGTCCCTACAGAATTATCTAATTTTTTTTATGTCTGCACATTTCTGATAAAGTAAGTTGAAACTAAATGGAGTCACATGAAAATAAGTGGAGACACATTAATTGAGTAAGCTTCTTGAATTTTATCCATTGTCACGTTCCCCAATCATAGTTGTATGATAGCTCAGTGGAGACCCTGATACGCAACACACTTTATAATAAACAGAAGTTTGTGTTCGTTACATAAAGAGCAATTCATTTGCTTTTCATTTTTTTTATATAATACATTTTAAGACACAGATGTGTATCTCTGCCTTGTAAAAGAGGCCTTGATTTATTAGTTTTTTCAAAATGCATTTAGTTGTTGAGGAAAGCCTTAAGCCTACTCAAACATTAGCCACTATAGTCTCTGAAATCAAAGCAACAAAACTGGAGCAAATAAAGAGCCTACAAATGCACTGACCTTTTTATTGGAAATGTTCCTAGGAGAACTGCACCACCTTAGCAGTAGCAAATCTCTTAGATTCCCTGGTTACGTTTTATCTCTCAGACCACTTTATTTCACTACATTGTTTTTCTCCCTTCAGTTTTAAAAGTTGCTTTGTTGATTAGTTCTCCTGCTCGCCATCCCCTTCTTTGGCCTTTGTTGTCTTCTCAGTCCCTAGAAGTTTTGGGGGAGGGATGTGCCCAAAGGGGGAGGTGAGGAAAAGAGAAAAAAGAATCTGCTTGTAAAATAATGAAGAGCTATTGAAGATTCCCAGCACTACAAAACCTGAGGCTTATCACCGTATTTGATTTGGAAGATCATGTCATGAATCAAAATGCTTTTCAGAGCTGAACTTGCAAGTGAATTACTTACTATTCTTGACCTGCAGCGCATCTGATCCCCTGTTGAAAGTTTAAATGGTACAGTCTGGGGTCTGTTCGCAGAGTTAGCAGTTCATGTTGGACCAGCAGTTAAGGGAAGAGGAAAAACGAAGGAAAGCTTCTGGCTGGTTCGTTTCCTCCCCTCCCGTGACAGAAGAGAAATTTCCCTGGGTCCTCACTGAATATTCCTCTCCTCAAGGGTGCCATCTTCCATCTAGGTTCCCTATAGATCAGGGGTGTTCAAACTTGGCCCTTTTATGACTTGTGGACTTCAACTCCCAGAATTCCTCAGCCAGCATGCCTGGCTGAAGAATTCTGGGAGTTGAAGTCCACAAGTCATAAAAGGGCCAGGTTTGAAGATCCATCCTATAGATCAGGGCTTTTCAACCTTTTCACCCATTGTACCACTTTTAGGATATGGCAATATCTGAGTACCACCAGTCGCCTAGCAAGGTGTCAAAAACTTGACCAAAAATAAAAAGGAAAAAGTGATAAAGTACAGATAGTCCTCGACTTACAACAGTTCGCTTAGTGACTGTTCGAAGTTACAATGGCACTGAAAAAAGTGCCCCCCAAGCCACAGCTGAGCAAGACACCTGCCTGCCCACCCGGTGGCACTTTTCCTCCTGTTCGAGGTTTTCATTATTGTGAGCATTTCTGTTGAGGATTAGCAGCAGGGGTGGGGTGGGGGGTGTTTGGTTTTTATTCCCTCCCATCTGCTGGGTGGTTGCAGCAGGTTTTGGTCACTTCACATGACCCTGGGACACTGTGAATGTCATAAATATGAATCAGTTGCCAAGCATCTGAATGTAAATCACAAGACCCTGGAGATGCTGCAACATTCCCGCTGATGGAGGTTCTTCTGGGCTAAGCAGAAGCACCAGGATTAGCGCCGAGCTCCAGCTGGAGCCTGGCGCTGATCCTGGCGCTTCCACTGAGCCCTGACAGTCCTGAAGAAGCGCCGATCAGCTGGAAAGCGGCACTGATCCTGGCGCTTCCGCTGAGCCCTGACAGCCCTGCAGCTCCAGCCATCTCTCACTCAGGCTTGTCCGGTGCTGCCACCGGTTCACCTCATTCCCCTCCCCCGCTACCACTTTTCTAGGATGGTCACGTACCACCTGCCAGGTGCCAATGTACCACAGGTGATACCCGTACCACTGGTTGAAAAGCCCTGCTATAGATCTTGCTTTGCTTTTTCTCCTTTTCTCCATCCAAGGGAGACAAATGCAGAATAATTCCCTGTATATTTCCAGATTGCCTTTTTCTGGAGTGGTGGAAACCAAATGACCACACCTGAACTGCTTAGACAGGACTTGGTCTGAAAGGATGGGCAGGATAGCTGTGAGTAGTCACATAATATACAGGTAGTCCTCAATTTACAACAGATCATTTAGTGACCATTTGAAGTTACAACGGCATTGGAAAAAAATGACTTATGACTGTTTTTTGCACAGCCGTTGCAGCATCCCCATAGTCAGGAGATCAAAATTCAGACACTTGGCAACTGACTCACATTTATGACAGTTGGAATGTCTCCGGGTCATGTGATCAGCTTTTGCAGCCTTCTGACAAGCAAAGTCAATGGGGAAGCCAGATTCCCTTAATAGCCATGTTACTAACTGAACAACTGCAGTGATTCAGTTAACAACTGTGGCAAGAAAGGTTGTAAAGTGGAGCAAAACTCACTTAACAAATGTCTCACTTAACAACAGATATATTAGGCTCAGTTGTAGTCGTAACTCAAGGACTACCTTATTGGATATTTTGGTAGTAACCGAATGCCCCACAGTCAGTCACAGCATATCCTAGAGCAGTGCTTCTCCATCTTGGCAAGTTTTAACTGTGTGGACTTCAACTCCCAGAATTCCCTACCCAGGATGAAAAATGCCACCTGAGAGGGGCAACTGGCCAGGGAGAGAAATAGTCCTTGCCACATTTATTGCATAGGCCAGAGGTCTTCAAACTTGGCCCTTTTATGACTTGTGGACTTCAACTCCCAGAATTCCTCAGCCAGGCACGCTGGCTGAGGAATTCTGGGAGTTGAAGTCCACAAGTCATAAAAGGGCCAAGTTTGAAGACCCGGGCATAGGCTTTCAGCGTTCCCCATTTTATTTTGTTGTAGACTCTCATATTCATCTCACATCTCACATTCTGGTTTGTTGTTAGAAAATTAAACCTTCTACTTACTCTAAACAGCTGGTTGCACTGTTCTCCAATGTAAAAACAAATAGATACAGGTAGTCTTCAACTTACAGCCATTCATTTAGTGACTGTTCAAAGTTGCAACAGCACTGAAAAAAGTTGTTTACAGCCAGTCCTTGCACTTATGACCATTCCGGCATCCTCATGGTTACATGATAAAAATTCAAGTTCTTGACAACTGGCATGTATTCACGATGGTTGCAGCATCTCAGGATCACGTGGGTGTCATTTGTGACCTTCCCAGCCACCTTTTGACTAGCAAAGTCAATGGGGGAAGCCGGATTCACTTAACCGACCACACGATTCACTTAACAACTGCAATGATTTGTTTTATAGCTAACAAAAGGTCCAAAATGGGGCAAAACTCATTTAACAACCGATTAGCGATGGAAAGTCTTGGTCCCAGTTGTGACTGTAAGTCAAGGGCTACCTGTATTGACACTATTTCCTAAAAATCTGGCTTGAAAATTAATCTGGATTAACAGTCACTTGGAGTCAGTCCATAACTGTCCCTGGTTTTCATCTGAATAAGCTAATGTCATGTGTTTAACTGGGTATGTTAAGAGATCATTCCCAGAAATCCCTATATGCTTTAGCGGCCACTGTAATGACTGCTGGACATATTAGTGATGTTAAAGATCAGGCTTGCTTCTACTTGGAATAGCCAATCTGTTGCCCATTAGATGTTCTGGATCACAGCCCACAGCCACCCGTTGACTAGAACTGATGGGTAATGAAATCCCAAACATCTGGAAGACACCAGATTGTCTACCCTATCTTACACGGAGGAAAAAAGAATATTATTGCATGAGTATTCCTTAGGGGAGATAAATTTCAATTTTCAAGATGTTATATTCTCCACCCCTTTCAAGACTTTCTCAAGTAGTTAAAATATTCTGTTATTCCACCTTTTTGGAAGACTGTTAATTTGTTTTTTTTAAGGGCACTGCCTGCTCATATGTTTTATTTATATGTCCCCTAATTCTGAATAATATTTACAAAATGCTTGTAACAAAGTCTCCTATAATGTGCATGTTTCTGTTCTCACCAAGGGAATTTAGGAAGATGATTGCAATCAGCCATAGGAACACCAGGTGGCGGAATTGGGTTGTGTTTCCACAAAGATCTGAAAATATCCTTTATGCACACTATCACTGAACTGGGGAAACAATGCATTGTCCTACCTCAACTTCTGAAACAACCACTGGTGGAGCTGATATCTGAGCGTTAACCGCAATTTCAGGGTAGTGTAAGTCAGTTAATTTACTTAAACCAAGTAATTCCTGAACTTGGATTATTGATGTCTGTAATTCTGGTTTGCTTATTCTTTGTGTTAGCCTTAAGAGATAACCTTTATTGTCATTTTTTACTGTGGGCACACTGGCACTCATTAAAAATGAAATTCTGTTGCCTGCTCTCAAAAATGTACACATACATAACACACATATAAACATGCTATATACAACATACGTATATACCTACACCCTTACATATAAATACATAAAAATATTAATCACTGTCCATCTTAAATACATAGCGGAAGGAGGAAGCTTGAGGATTACAAGATTAATACTGTATGGAACAAAGCTGTGACTGAATCTGTATGTTCTGCTTCGGATACCACAGAGCCTCTTCCTTAAAGGTAACAAGAAAAACAAATTGTGAAGAGGATGTGTAGTGTCCCAGACAATCTTGCGGACCCTGCTCAAGCATCACTTATATGCTATGTCCTGGATGCAGAGGCGTAGCGTGGGGGGTGCAGGGGAGGCCGGCCGCACCGGGCGCAACATCTGGGGGGGCGCGCTCGCACTCGCAGCTCTCTGCCCCTGCCTGGCTCACTCACTCTCTCTGCAGTGCTGGCTGTGCGAATCCGATCCGAGCCGCCGGGTCGCCGACGCCGCCCACTGTGGAGGGGGGCGCAAATTACTTGCCCCGGGTGCTGACAACCCACGCTACGCCACTGCCTGGATGGAAGGGAGGGAACTGCCAATAATCTTTTCTGCCATCCTCACCATTCTGTGTACCGCCTTCCCGTCTAAAGCAGTGAGGCTTCCATACCAGACTGTGATGTTATATGACAGGATGCTCTCGATAGTCCCTCTGTAGAAAGTGGTAAGGACAGGGGAAGGAAGGTGTACTTTTCTCATGCGACGCAGAAAATGCAGGCGCTGCTGCACCCACTTCACCACTTCAACCATTATTTAAAGCCTCCTAGCTACTGTGCCTGCTTCAACCACTACTTACAGCCTCCTCGAAGATTTTTGAACTGAAATTCAACTCTTTATTGATTCCTGTGCTCAGTGAACCAAATGCTCAGGGTGGTGTAAAAGGAGAAGTTGGTGGATTTTTGCAGGGCCTACAGTAATTCAAATGTTGTAATGAAATCTCCACCAGTCAGAAGTACAGTTGCTTTTCTGTTCAGAGGAGAGCATGTCATAATGTTTGGTGTGAAGTTTTGACAGAGGAGATTCTCCTTCACAGAGGAGATTCAGATCCTGAATAAGTTCCCCTTTGAATATTACATGAAACTTGGCAGCTAAATACAGAAGTGATTGTGTATTCATCTCGTGCTTCCTCTGTAACATCCAAAGCTTCAGTGATAGATTTGTTGTTGGAGATATACTTCCCTTTTGTGTGAATTCAATGGTTTTTGCAAATCTACTTGGGAAATACTGCTCTGCAGCGTTTCATGAGGAACACCTGTAAATGTGGTGGAATTCTAGTTTTCCCATCATCTTCTCTAATGCAATTTTCCTAATTCTTGAATATGGTACTATTGTGTTTTTTTCATTCTTCATGTTTAGTAGCTGGTGATATATGATAGAGATTGTGTTAATATCTGACCTAGATTGTACTACCTATCTCAAATGGAGGTGGAGGCACAGAAATATATCTCTATCTCTATATTTATATCTATATGAGAGACATGGTGGCCTAGAGGTGGAGCTTTCACCTCACAATCAGGAGGCTATGAGTTTGATCGTAGGTAGCGGCACATACTTTTCTCTCTAGGCACAAAGAGAAAATATTTGCTGAGAATTCTGCATAGGAGTCAGGAAGGGCATCCAGCCAGTAAATGCTCAGCTCCATTCAGTCTTCCCAATGCAAGGGATTACAAGGTCATTAAAAGTGTGTGTGTGTGTGTGTGTGTGTGTGTGAGTGTGTGTGTGTGTACTGTGTGTGTGTTTATGATAGAGGGGACAGAAATGGGATACATTATTATTTGCATATTAGATTTAAATTATACGTCTCTCATTTAACATGGTTGTCCTCTACTGCAGCAATATAATATCCAGACATAGCAAAAAAAAGCATAGAATCTTTTTCATCTCAAGAATAGCCATCCAACTTCTCCAAGTCGTATGCTAACAATGGGTGCATTCCCACCGCCCTCCAGAAATATTTGCCAAGAAATATACACATTTTTTTTTCATACACTACATCCGCACTATTTGTTTATGTGTGTTTAATATAAACATTTTTTTCTATCCATGGACTTGTAGAATGACTGTAGAAAGGCCTTTGTCTCAATCATGTTAAGCTGTGCTCAGAAAAATGGAAATCCCAGAACCTCTTATTGTCCTCATGAGAAACTTATATTCAGAAAGCCACAGTGTGGGCATAACATGGTGAAACAGAGTGGCACCAGGTCAGCAAAGGAGCATAGCAAGGCTGTATATTCTCCCTTTGTTTGTTCATTTGTGTATGCTGAATTAAGGAAAGCTGGATTGGGAGACAGATGAGCAGGGTTTTAAAATTGGAGGAAGAAACACCAATAACCTCCTGCACCATGCTGATGACAGTACCCTAATAGATGAAAATGCAAAGGATCTGCATACCTTAGTAATAAATGTCAAGGAGCATAGAGAAAAAATGGGACTAAAATTAAATATAAAGAGGACCAGATTAACGAATGATTAGAGGTGGAGCAACCAGCATTAGTATTGACAATGAAGATATCAAAGTGGTGGATAGCTTCTGCCTCTTGGGATCAACTATCAATGATTCAAAAGAAATCATGTCTGTGAAAAATCACAGACTGCCATGACTTAGAGCATTCACGAAGCTCTTGAAAAAGATATTCTAATGCCACGATGTCTCTTTAGTTACAAAGAACAAAATCATGCGAAATCATGTGATACTCTATGGAAGCCAAAGCTGGACTTCGAAGAAGTAAGATAAGCATACTCACATTTTGGTATTGGAAAAGACTCCTGAGAATACTGTGGACAAGGGAAAAAATAGCCCAGAATTATTTTGGCTAGTGCAATGGGTGGCATATAACTTTAATAAAAAAAAGAAATAAAAAATAATGGACCATTGAACAAATCAACCCAGAGTTCTCACTCCAGCCACAAAAAAACCAGGTTCACATTATCCTATTTGAGACCTTTTTTGTGCAGAACTTAGCTGCCTGGAAAAGGCTCTAATGCTGGAAAACATGGAAGGAAAGTGAAGAGAACAAACAGCAGTGAAGTCAATGGACTCAGGATTACACTTACAGTGGGGACAGATCGTTCTGAAGAAAATCTATCTCTGTCAGTGTTGGCAAAGCTTTAGGGCTTGGCGTGCCCAAAATTCAACAATACCTAATGACTCTGTGGGCATGTGACACCAACCCCCTCCTCCCTGGAAAAAAGAGAAGCAATTCTTTACATATTTACTTTTAAAAAATGCAGTCTTGTCATTTCATAAAGAAAGGGCAAATAATTACAAAAGTGAAATATGAGTAAAACAAACCCACACACATGTAAAATGAAAAAACAGATTCATTATTAAACTAGTTTCATTATTAGAAACAGTATCATACAGCAAGTTAATCATTCAGAAGGAAAACTGAAATTATGCAGAAGTATAACGTAAGAAAAAGTGAAAGAAAAAGCAGTAGCAATATGGCTAGTGATAGTTGGGCTTAAAATAATGTACTAAAGCATTCCTCTGCTTTTAACAGTACTGTACTTTTGAATTGAACTGGAAAAAAATGTGGAACACATTGCATTTTTTAAATAAAAGTTTTATTAATTTTTAAAAATTACAGTCTTTAGTGCTTAGTAAACAACATGTTGTCTGGGTTCAGATATTTAACATTAACTTCTTCAATATAAATCTGTTCAATACTACGCAATCCAGTATTTTTTCCCTGATCCTCCTTTCTTCTCCATATTTTTTCCATTTTCCCCTCATTACACCATTACAATTTTTGGTACTGTTAATGTATACAGCGTTAGAGATAAGCATCTTCATTGTATTTTACTAATATCATACAAATAATAATATCAATTCATAAATCAATAATGTCAATTCATTCATCCATATCCTGTTTTTCGTGTTCTTGTTAAAGTTTAATTTCCCATCAGTATTTGAAATATCTTTATCAGTTATGATTTTCTCAATATTATATAGCTGAAAGTTTTATTCAAATCAATCCTCCTCTTATTTTCATATTTCCCATATCAAAAAAGAGAAAAAAATACTATCTTAATTCTAAATCATATCTTGCATTATAAAGCTTGAATTATATCTAAGGGTCTTCTGTTCTTTTAATCTTATTCAAAGAAGTATTTAAACATATAATTGCTCCTTCTAAATGGTCAAATCTTCTGTTTTTTAAATCTGACACTTGCTTTCTTTCTTTGCCAAGTCACTTTCCAAGCCAGGGCAATTAGATTGCCCAAGAATTTTCTTTCAATTTTTGTAAAAATTGCTTGGCATGAGGAAGACAATTTAGATAAAGTATTTTTTGGGGGAAATTCTGCCCATTTATATTCCTTAACCAACTCCCAGATTTTTTCTCCCGCCATTTTTCTTTTCAATCCCTGTCTCCCAAGTTATGACATTTCCCTTAACTGCTCTATAGTCCCTTTTTAAAAATCTTTTTCCTTGCCATCAGATATATTTTGCAGATCTGAGGGGTAAAAGGTCTTTTGTGTTTTCGTTGTTATAGCTAAGTCTTGCAGTATTTTGTTTGTATATAGTCATTTGTATTTCCCTTCTTTTATCTCTTCCATCTCTAAATCCATTTCCTCTTCTGTTTCAACTTCTGATTTCTGGATTGTTTCTTCATACAGTATTTTGTAGTCGTTATTTGGGAGCTTTCTAATTGTAGATTTAATTTGGAGATTTGCTCATTTATATTGTTTAAATTGTTTTTAGTTTCATTATGATTTCTTTTTATGTCCTCTTTGCATTCAACAATTGTTTGGTGAATTAGTTGTAGCATAGAATATATTTCTTTCTGAAAGATGTTTTTTCTTGATGCATAATTTCCTGGAGATTAGTTTTCTGGTCTTTAAATGTATCCTTTATAATCCAATAGATTCCAAAATATAGGTTCAGTTTTGAAAGCAATATTTTATAGTAATCCCTTGTCTCAAGTATCCCTTGTCAATCAGGCAAGGTTGTAATCCACAATGTTCGAAATATTCAAAATGTTCAGCCTCTCTGAAAACAGCTCAAAAGTTTCTCCAAACCTGGCATAGTCCAAGGTCAGTTTTTCTTTCTCTTGAAGTTAAAAATCCAAACTCAGTAGGTGTTTATCGTCCAAGAAGGTCAGGATGATAAATATGCCAAAATATTTTCCTTTATTGCTAGCTATTCTCCCAAGGTAGGAATCACCAAGCAAAGCAAATTATGGTGCTATACACAAATCCACCACTAGATGTCATTCAAAGTCCATTTTCCACTCTTAAAACAAAGGACCGATTTCTTATATTTTGCCTCAATGGTTTTTTTTCAAAGAGAAAATCTTAACAGTTGTCTCAGTTTTCAAATTTATTAAAGCTGTAGGTTTATCTTACTTCCACTTCAATATTGTATGTTTCTGTCCCCCATAAAATTAAAATGCCATTTCCATTACATTTGGAGGTTTTTAGCTTCTTGGGAGCCTTTCCCAGGAAATGCAGTTGTAAAATAGTAAAGAAAGGATCGATATTCTCAGTTCCAAACATGCTGTTTACAATGTCCTAAGTAGTGCTTTTTTTTCCTTCGGTTGTCAGCAGATAATGGCCGGCCACAAGAATGTAGCCAGTCTTTCCTCTGCTGGTTTGGAGGGCTTTCTTTGGATCAAACGGAAAGACTGCCATCTCTGTGATCAACAATGCACCCCTCCTCTTCATCGCCTCTTCAGGACAATTTTAGGCCCTTTTCAGGGCCCCCAGCAGGGCAAAATCAGGCATGGAAGGCAGAGCCCAACCTACCTGTGTCCTGTTCCACCGCGACACAAACCAGAAGTTGAAATGTGGAACACATTGCATTTTATTAGATTAACTTCTATTAATGACTGTATTGTTGCTGAGTTTTAATAGATAAGTCTGAAATTAAAGATAGGTACTTGGTGCCCTTCAAGCCCAAGAATCAGTACTAACTTCATCTGTCAGTTGGTTTCTTTTGTCTGTCTTTAATGCAGTCTAATGCCAAGAACAATATTTCGCAAAATTACGTAAAGGGAAAAAATTGTCCATAAAGCCACTGCTAGATTCTTTAAGGGTGCTGAAAGTTTCCAGTATTATTGTTTGAAATGATCACTTGATATAATACTGGTCAAATAAATATTCTGTCCCAGCCCCAGATAAAAAAAATGCCTATCCAGGGCAGCTCCGGGTTGCATGAGGCCTTCATTTTGGAAATAACTTTGACAAAAGCTCTTGTATAGTAGTTTAGCAGCCTCCAAAAAGCATGGAAAAGTCCTGCTCTCACAGAATTTTTTGAGCCTCTGGAGGCTCTCTTTTGTGACTTCCAGGCAGTCCAGGGGCCATGTGAAAATACACCACGTTCTTATGAGACCTCTGCAGCCTCAGAAAATCAAACAAGTATGGGGCATGCTCAGTGGTGGGATTCAGCCAGTTCTCACTGGTTCGGGAGAACCGATAGCTAAATTTACCTGAATTTGGAGAACCGGCTGGCTTCCAGAAGTCCAGTCTAGGTCTTAGAGGCCTGGAGGAGGCCTCCCAGGCCTAGAACAGTCCACCGGAAGTGCATGGATACCACTTCCGGAAGTCCATTCTAGGCCTCGGAGGCCTGGAGGAGGCTTCCCAGGCCTAGAACGGCCCACCAGAAGTATGTGGATGCCACTTCCAGAAGTCCGCTCTAGGCATCGGACTCCCAGGCCTGCATCAAATAAGAGAACCGGTTGTTCAGATATTTGAATCCCACCACTGGGCATGCTAGTATGTCATTGAAAATGACATGACATGCCACCTATGACAGATATGTCATAGTTTTATCATCACCAATCTATGTGGTTGCTAGGAGCCAAAAATGACTTGATAACATGTAATTAATCTCACCTATTTATATGAAACCAAAGAAATCTTCATTTTTCCTCATTTTGAAAGAGTCACTTGGCCTTCTTCAGTGGGAAAAGAAGGTGCTATAAGTGGCTAGAATCGTTGAAGACTCTGTTCTTCCCTTGATTTTGGAAACTTGGTTCTGGAATATGCTCCCGTTTCTTTTTTCAAGGTAGGAGAGACTGAGAATCCAGGTGGGGAGGTCTGGGGGACTGAATTCAAATTGCAGCCGGTGGTTCCTCAGCGTTCACTTGCTACAACCAACCATACAGCTATCATCTCAATAACATCTCATGAACTTCTTATATTTGGTCTAGTGAAGGTGCTGGTCTAGAAACCAGGGGACTGTGAGTTCTAATCCTACCTTAGTCATGAAAATCGACTGGGTGACTGTGGATCAATCACTCTCTCTCTCAGCCCAACCCACCTCACAAGGTTGTTGTGGGAAAATCAGAGGAGGAAAGAGTATTGGTATGTTCACCCCCTTGAGTTGTTTATCAAAATAATAAAGGCGGGATATAAATAAAATAAAATAAAATAAAATAAGAAATGTGATTTATGCATGCAAAATGTAAACATAGCAAGCATCTACTGCAGGCCTAATATAGTCATATTTAATAATGCCCTAAAGAACAATATTTTCCATTTTGAGGCTGATTCTTCTATTCCTCTTTCCATTGCAGCTATTCTACAGAATGCGGAATAATAAAATATTTTTCCTGTGACTGATAATATTTGTCCTTTTCCTAAGAGTCACGTGTGGAACTCACCTTTTGATTTTTTCCTTGTCTTTACAGTTTTAATTAATTCTTAAAACAATTTTATGTTTTATCAAATGTAAGCTGCCCTGCGACTAGAATGACAGGGGGAGGATACCAGCATTATAAATAAATAAACGTATTGAAGCAGCTGGCATTTGATTCAATATGAAAAACAGCTCCATTATTGTTTTTTCTTGTTTGTTTCTAAAAGGTGAAAGCCACGGATGCAGATGAAGGTGTGAATGGCCGCGTGTGGTACAGAATTGTCAGAGGTAAATAGATATTTTGGATATCTATATTTTGTAAGGACTCTTATATATCCTTTGAAACCATACTGACTCCCATGTAGCCTAACTCTGGCTTCCTTATTTGTATAGCTCTATTATTTCCACTCAGACTTAATTATTGAAAGAAATAATCTGAGTTCACTTTTAATATACTGTTAACGCTGCTAATATTGTAATTCTTGCTTTGACAAAATATGCTGAACTGTCTGGTACTTTTAGAGTTAATTCAGAGGAGAGAGAGGGAGGAGGGAAGAACCCGGGAAAGAAGATTGAAGGTAACCTTTGCCCTTCAAACTAATTGGAGGACGTAAATCATGCCAGCTAAATAGGGGAGGGAAATACTAACAAAATAACTGCTCAGTGGGGGGGGGGATTTTAGATCTTAGCATTCCTTCCTTCATGCCTGTGCAGACATTTTGTCACATAAATAAAAAGACTTTTTAGGATAAAATGCCTGGAAGTTCTTTGAAGTGTTTCATTAGTCAGAACCATGACATATACAGTATCTAACTTACCGTGTAATAAAATTGCAACAAACTTCCCTTTTTAAAACCTGACAGTTTGTGTTTTATAATCTTTAAGATAGAGTATATGGTAGTCTGCAAATTATAACCATTTGTTCAGTAACTGTTTTAAATTACAATGGCACTGAACAAATAATCCTTGCCCAAAGTTGACTGTTTCAGCATCCTACTCCAGGTCGGGAGATAAAAATTCAAGTGTTTGACAATCCACCTGCACTTACAACCGCATGGGTGCTACAATTCCCCCCACCTGCCAATTTCAGCCACCCACCTGGCCTACCAGCACAAGCAGAGCACCTCAGTCATCTTTGACACTTTTCTGCAGTTGTTGACAGGTGTGCCCAGCCTATGCAAGGTGCAGTCCTCTTATTGAGGCCACTTCCTGCCATTCTCCAAGCAGGCTCCATTCTTACGATGCTTCAGCAGCCTCCTTCTCCAGATCGCCTAGGGTAAGAGCAGGCTCCATTCTCAACAATCCTTCAAAAACTTTCTGGTCCAAATCACAGGCTTCCAAAGGATCACAAGAATGGAGCCGGATTGGAGAATGGCACAAGGTGGACTTGGTAAGACTGCCAGACCTCACAGAGGCTGGGTACAGCTGTCAACAGCTGGACAATTCTGGGGAAGATAAATGGGGCGCTTACTTGCACTGATGAGCCAGGTGGCTGGTGAGGCTTCCCAGACCTGGGCAGCTTTGCTTGCACTAGTGGGCCAGATGGGTAGCTGAGGCTCCCATGGGCAGCTGTGATGTTGTGCTGCACTTCAGCAAAACCCCCCCAACTCATGCAAAGCCCATGCTGGGCCTCCCAGAGCCTCCCCACCCCTTTGAGGCACCCACCCTTCTTACTTGGGATTCTGTCTGCTTAACAACCCATAAAATTGCTTAATGACTGCAATTTAGAGTGCCAGGATTGCAAGTCATTGAGCAAAGCAGTCAAATGATGTCTTACTCAATGACCACTTTGCTCAACAACTGAGATGCCAGTCCCAATTGTGATCAGAATCAAGGATTATCTGTACTGTAAAAAAAAACTGTTTCCATTATACATACAGTACATATCTTAATATAAAATATTCTGAGAGCACAATCCTCAGTTTGCTCCTTTCCAAGTACATTCAGCTGCTGATGGAGGCTTGTTCTCTGGTAAGTCTTTAGGAATAAGCAAAGGATTGCAATAAGTAGGAGAATTTGGGGAAAGTGCTGTGGAGTGATTTGGAGCTCCAAATCTCTTTGTAATTAATTAAAGTGTGAACTGGAGAAGAGAAAAACGCTGCTGTAGTAGCTGTTTAAAGCAGGAGCATGGTTTTTTTGCAGACTCATGGAAAGCCTGAAAAAGATAACGGGAGATGAGATGAGATGAGATGAGATGGGATGAGACAAGGTAAGATAGGGTAAGGCAAGGCAAGGCAAGGCAGGATAGGATGAGGCGAGGCGAGGCGAGATGAGATGAGATAAAATGAGATAAGATAAGATAAAATAAGATAAGATAACTTTTAATGGCACACATTAAAAATGAAATTCTGTGGCTGGCTCTCAAAAGTGTACACATACATAACACATGTATAAACATGTTATATACAACATACATATATACCTACATCCTTACCTATAAATACATATAAATATTAATGTCCATCTTAAATGCATAGCGGAAGGAGGAAGCTTGAGAGTTCACAAGGTTAATACTGTATGGAACAAAACTGTGGCTGAATCTGGATGTTCTGCTTCGGATACCATCGAGCCTCCTCCCAGAAGGTAACAAGGAAAACAAGTTGTGAAGAGGATGTGTAGTGTCCCAGACAATCCTACGGATCCTGCTCAAGCATCACTTATATGTTATGTCCTGGAGGGAAGGGAGGGAACTGCCAATAATCTTGGTTTGGCTACTTTAGTGTACAGCAAAGAGGTGCAACTTCTAAGTGCCCTACCAAAGACATCCTGTGATATTATGAGATTTCTATCTATCTGTCTCTCTCCCCTGCAGTGTTTCCCCACCTTAGTCATTTTAAGATGTGTGTGCTTTAGGGGGGGAAAGGGGGCATTGTTGGTTGAAGAATTCTGAAAGCCCACCCACCTTAAAACCTTAAGGTGGAGAGACTTTTCTCTATTGTCTTTCTTGAGGTTGAACTGCATGGAGTAGTAAATTTTCCAGTGTGATGTTACCCTGATATGCATTATTTGGTAGTTTTTCTTTTTTTTTCTCAACAGGAAACAATTTCAACAATTTCAGGATCAATCCCAGCAATGGGCTAGTTATGCGGGGTTTACAACCGCTGGACAGAGAACAAAATTCATCCCATGTTCTTGAGGTGGAGGCTTACAACAGTGAGCAAGGACCAATGAGAAGTTCTGTCAGGGTAAGGTCTTTTTCAAAATATTACAAATCAGTTACCCCTTTCGGCCTGTGGCTGTCATCACAAGGCTTTGAATTAGCACTATCAATAATGTCCACTCAATGGTATAATGGATTGTATGCTGTCTAGAGCAGGGGTCTTCAAACTTGGCCCTTTTATGACTTGTGGACTTCAACTCCCAGAATTCCTCAGCCAGCATTCCTTGCTGAGGAATTCTGGGAGTTGAAGTCTAGAGGAACTACATTGCCAACTGGTGTTGAGAATGAAAACAGAATGTCTCTTTTTTGCTTATAATAGAGGATTCTGCAAACTGCTGTATTGGATTTTGTTTGGTGACAATGAATATAATACATGAATTATTAAAGCATCAACTTGTGAATCTATTTGCACCAAAGTTCAGAAGAGATGTAAATGTTAGCCAATTAATAAAAATCTAAGCTAGTTCTAAAAAGTCATAATTGGAGTCAATTTTTCTGGGTTTTTTTTTTCCAATTAATTCAGCAACAATAAATAAATGCAAATTAATTTCAGAAAATAAGGTTGATATCTATACATAATAAGCTGTAACATTGGATCCAGAGGATTTTGCAGGATATGGATTTAAATAAAAACAGGCAGAACTTTGATCCTAGCATCTTGGCTATTATCCTGACTGTTCTTTATCATATCCTGGAGATATCCTTGGCTGGATTTCTGGTGAATTTTCTCATCAAAAGCATCTGGCTTTGCTGATGAACAGTCATGGTTGAGCGGTTACCTTGGCTCAGCATGAGCTACAAATGTGGGAATCTGGCTATACTCACCTGGAGGAAGACCGAGGACACAGCTATTGTGTATTTTAGCCTATGAATGAATTTGCTTCCTTCTGGTTGTACAAAGCCAACATCCCTGGTTTGCATGGTTGATCCAGCAGAGATGCTGTTTTAACTGTACCTTTTTGTGATGGTGCAGTGTGTTTGCCACTTTGCCACTCATTATATATGGAATTCTGACACTTGAATTCTGTGGTCTGAGCTGGGTCCAAGTCTTCTGAACACATTGATTCACAACATCCCTTCAAGAGATAGTTCACTAGTGAACCATTTCAATTGTCTGGTCTGGAGTTAATATTGATTACAACAGTCTATGGAGATTCTCAGTCATCCAGATCATGGTTGTCCCAAAGTTGCTTTTTCAGGAGGCAACTGGACTTTCTTGTTTTTCTTTGAAGACATTTCGCTTCTCATCCAAGAAGCTTCTTCAGTTCTGACTGAATGGTGGAGGATGAAAGAATTTATATTCCTTGCAGACAATCCTTCCATGTTCCCAACATCCAGTCAGAGCTGAAGAAGCTTCTTAGATTGGAAGCAAAACGTCTTCAAAGAAAAACAAGAAAGTCCAGTTGTCTCTTGAAAAAGCACTTTTGGGATTGATTACAACGTTTTCCTTCCTTTTTGATAATAGGACAGAAGCTTCTCCCTGGTCCATTATATATCCCAGTTTTCCTGACTTACACTTCCAAAGTTCAGATTTAGTCCATGACTCTGACCTACTCTGTCAATATGCAACTCTCCTGCTTAATTGATGCAGGATGGGAAACAGCAGACAACCTATTAGAACAGTTAAATGCTTATTTATTAAAATTTATATCCAGCAGTTCTGGAAAAGAATCCACTCATGGCTTTGAGCAGTATAAACATTAATCTATTCAAAATATAATAAATATTATTTTAAAATAGAATCTTCCAGGGTCCCTCCCTTAAGTATTTTGTGTTACACCATTGATACACTGGAGGTATACTGTAAACCAGTATGAATTAGAGTCCTCAGTTGCCCATAGGTTTCACTTAAAAGATTTGGAGCCACCTATTCTCTCAGTCTCTTTCAGAGCAACCTGTCTAATTGGATTATTGTATTGGGATAGAATAACAAGACCCACATTTAAGCCACTTAGCAAAAAGACAGGATGAAAATGCAACATGCCACTCTAAATGAAGCAGCGGTGAATGTATCCCAAGGCATCTGTTTAAACAGTGGAAAGTATTGTTTATATTCTGAACTATAAAGTATGAGTAGCATTTAAATATTTCACATATCAGAAAACAATTACTCAGAGTAAAGTACTAAAGCAGTTGAAAATCCATGAGTCACCTAATGCATATTTTTGTAGATCTGCTCAAGGGATATCTTTCCTGATGACTCTTGTATAGACTGGATTGTTGCTTTTCAGTCTGTATTATTCCTATGTTATTGCTGATCAGGATGAATAATATAAATGGTCTTGTTTTTTAAAAAAGTTTTTTTTAAAAAAACCTCCCCAAATTACATAACCAAATAGAGGTAGCCCATCTCTTACAACCATTCATCTAGTTACAATGGCACTGAAAAAAGTAACTTATAACTCTTTTTCACACTTACGACCGTTGCAGCATCGCCATATCTCATGTGATCAAAATTTAAACACTTGGCAATGGGCATGGATTTACGACAGTTGTAGTGTCCTGGGGTCATGTGATCACCTTTTGTGACTGCCTGGCAAGTAAATTCAATGGGGAAGCCAGATTCACTTAACAACCGTATTACTAACAATGGCAACAATTCACTTAACAACTGTGGGAAGAAAGGTCATAAAATGGGGCAAAATTCACTTAACAACTGTCTTGCTTAGCAGTGGAAATTTTGGGCTCAGTTATGGTCGTAATTCGAGAACTACTGTAGGGTAGGTCAAAATTTTACCTCAGATTCATTGTAAAAAAACCGAGATACTAAAAAAATGAGATACTAAGTAGCTACTGAGTAGACGCGGGTTCAAAGTCAATATGTTTTGAGGAGGACAAAATAGTGGGACTCTTTCAAAACCTTTTGCCCCTCCCGTTCATCTATTTAATACAACAGATGTCCTATGCTTTGTATCTTCTAACATTGTTTTGATTAAAACAATACTTCATTCCAAATAAATACGGCTGCAGATAAATACAGCTTAACAAGTACTAACAGAGAGCCAGCCTCCTGTAATAGAAAATGTTGCTCAAACAGATCACACATTCATACCAACGATACATTTGGGAGTCTCTTTATTTATGCTTAATATATTCAATAATCTTCCATTTTTCATTATTCCATACATTTTCTAATTAACAATGCAGTGCCTGGTTGGTGACATTCACTGCTGATAAGAGAGTGGTTAGGCAGGATCTAATAAAGTCTTCAGAAAATGCATGGAGTGTTCCATTATTCATCTTCTCTCGTTCGTATTGTTCTGAGAAATGTGTTTTTCTTTTAGAGGATATTAAGGGGGCCTTTCTTTCCTCTGGAGTAACAGTGATTATCGCAGCTAGAAATAGACATTGATCAACAGGCTATTTGCTTCTGATTTTACAGATGGCTGAATTTCTATCTAATTGAATTATTTTTAAAGCGAAAAAAAATATGAACCTTGATCTTCATTTGTTTCAGGTGTGGATGGTTTTTGCTTTGAAGGCATTATTTGTATTGCTATTCATTAATTTTGTTATTTGCTGGCTGGCTTGAACAATATTTGCACTATAGCCAGGATTCAACCATATACCCAAGTGTCCTTGACATTGTTGCAAAGGTCCCCAACCATTTCTACACAATGCTGAATGTCCCTGCCGTCATTTGCTTACCTTTAAAAAAAAATATCTGGTGACAACTTTTTTAACCAAGAAGCTGTGGAATATAGGTAGTCCTCGACTTATAACAATTCATTTAGTGACCGTTTGAAGTTACAAGGGCACTGGAAAAAAGGTGACTTATGACTATTTTTCACACTTACAAAACTGCGGGAAGTCAGCCCCCCCCAGAGAAGGAAATACTAAAAGGGCAGAATATTATATTTCCTCAAAGGATCTTAAAGAGGCAGAAAAGCATGCCCAGTTTTTGTTAACAGCCCCAAGTCTCCCTCCCCCAAGCAGAAACCAGCTCTGCAGATGTAATAATCCATTCAGGAAGGTTGTAGCTCTCCAGCTAGAAGCTTAGGAAGACAAAGACTCTTAAAATCTACATACCCTACCCAAACTCTAAGACAGGACATAATAGGATTAAGCCACAGATGCCAAAGGGGCATACTCAGGTCAAAGTAAATAACACAGGAAATACAAAGCCTCAAACAGGAACAGGAAACAACCTCAAGAGCCCCAGAGGGTATAAAAACCCACTCCCTACATGTGCTCTCTCTCTTTTCTTCCAGAGCCATCTTTCTGTCTGGCTCTCCTCTTCAATAAACTGCAATCTTCTTTCTAAAGCAATCACCATGTTGTTTATTCCCGGCTTGGACTGGACCCTGATGAAGATTTTTCATTCAACATAACCATTGCAGCATCCCCTGCTCATGTGATCAAAATTCAGATGCTTGGCAATTGTCACAATGGAGAAATCAGATTCACTTAACAGCTGTGTTACTATCTTATCAACTGCAGTGATTCACTTAACGACTGTGGCAAGAAAGGTTTTAAAATTGGGCAAAACACACTTAACAAATGTCTCACTTAACAACAAATATATTGGGCTCAATTGTGGTCTTAAGTCAAGGATTGCCTGTAGCTGCTGAAATCCTGCTTGGCGTTGGGGAGATAACCTCAGAACTTCGAAACTGGATTGTAAATAGCCCCAAGGAAGGTCTGTTATAACTTCAAATGGTTGCCAAGTGGCCTCTTGTAAGGTCAGGACTACCCGTACTAGAGAAAGGATTGTAAACTTGGCATGCTCCTAGCAAAAGAGGTCAGAATTAGATTTTGTTACTAAGGACAGAATAATTGCATTTGGCTGATGAAGAAATGTGGACTTGTAGCTGACTGCAAGAATATTTCATAAGTGTCCATATTAGCATATTTATGAGAAGTGGTTTTGTTAAATCTGTACATAAATTGCTTGTTGACCATCTCAAATGTGGCCCCACACCTTGATCTGGCTTCTGAATTCTAAAATGTTCTCCTTCCCTACCTGGTACTCTTAGCCATTGAATTTGGAAGCCCATATCAGCAGAGAGCTGCTCTTTCAGGTTATTACAGCCCCATCAGTGGTACTCTTAGATGTGAAGGTGGCCCCTCCTTCCCTTTATCTTTGTGTAAACTAGGGCAGTTCTTTTCTGAGATGTTCTCTCAAGTTCTGGTCCAGACTTGGGTTTCTTTGATCTGACCTTGTTTGGTAGCAATTGTTCCTCCTGCTCTTCCACGTTGCTTCTTCTGCCGATTGCAGTGGACAGCAACACTTCAACTTTCTCTGCTTCTCTGTTGACGTTAATTGGCACATTCTTTAGGTTGTCCACGTGGTGGGGGAGTAGTAAAAAAAGTCATGAAGGCAGCTGTAGACATGCTGTTGAAACTCCACCTTTTCCTAACAATTGTAGCCAGTTTTAAACCCCAACGCAAATGCCCTTCGCTAATAACATTATCCAGGAGTGATTCTAACTATAATGACCCAACTAGCCTCCATCATTCTATATAATGTATAGTATCCAGTGTAGGGCTTCCTGTTTTACATCCTGAAGACACATAGTTGTTGGGTATGTCTCTTTGAAATTTTCTACCAAATTGCAATGTTTATTCTGATAAAATTGGGAAATTCTTATTAATTATGAGGAAGTAGTAATGTGAACTCTATTGAATTAGTTATAAATACCTGCAAACTCTAATTCTGTATTTGCCTTGAGGTCCCTTCCTCAACTTGGTCCTGACTCCAACCCATGATTTTAAATGCACTTCTCAACACTCTAGTCCAGTGGTGGTGAACCTATGGCACGGGTGCCAGAGGCGGCACTCAGAGCCCTCTCCGTGGGCACGCGCATCTTCGCCCCAGTCCTAGGCCTTCAGCTGGGTTTTATAAAACCTTTTCACTTTAGGCCTCCGCCGCCATGTGCAAAAAAAAAGGTTCAATCAATCAGTCAATTTCAACTTCTCACGGGAAAAAAAAGATCTTGCAAAGTTGGAAATGATTGATTGAACTTTTTAGTCCCACCCAGTCTGCCTTTACCACCGCAGCCACGCCCACCCAATGGGCCACACCCACCCGGCACCCAACGATGCATAAGTTGGTTTTGGGTTGCAGTTTGGGCACTCGGTCTCTAAAAGGTTCGCCATCACTGCTCTAGTCAAAGATTATATATAATCCTTTATCTTGATATAGTGAATATGGTTATTGTTTCTATTTTTTTTCCATAAAGGTTCCAGGAAAATAAATTATCTTTGTGTTTAACATTTCCCAGGTAATAGTCTATGTGGAAGATGTCAATGATGAAGTTCCAGTATTTACCCAAAGACAATATAATCGGCTGGGTCTGCGAGAGACAGCTGGAATTGGAACATCTGTTGCTGTAGTCCGGGCAACAGATCGTGATACAGGTATAGTTATATCACAGAAGAGTTACATTGGCTGGCCATTGCAATACTGTTTGAATGGCCTTCTTTCTAGGTGATCCTGTCCTGACTTATCTTTGGAGCAAGAGTATTAGAGCTTTCTGTATGTGTTAGGAGTCCCAAGATGTATATCTTTTTTTGTGGTAAATTCTAGTTCCTGTAATGTGGAGTAAAATCACCCACACATTGGTGAACAGAAAGTGTAGCTACTTAAAAGCTTTTAGATAGCTTCTTTCAGCCTCAGTCTCCTGCCAGTATCCAATTCCTCATAGTTGGTGTAAAATCAGGAATTTGTGTATATTTTATGCTAGTTTACACAACCCATTCTATAAATATTATGTAACACTGATTAGCATTAGTCCCCATCCAGAATTGTAAGGAAGCCAATGGACCTGTATGTTAATATTTTCACTTCCTATATAGTCACTATTTTCTCTTAGTTTGGACTCCTGCATGTCCAAATGAAGCTTAGTTTGGAAAATATCTACTTGAATTTTAGGCATAATAGAATAACAGAGTTGGAAAAGATCTTTGAGATCATCTAGTCCAAACACCTGCTGAAGCAAGAAACCCTATACCATTTTGGACCAATGGCTGTCCAGTCGCTTCTTAAAAGCCTCCAGAGATGGGGGCAACTTCTGAAGGCAAAGCTGTTCCACTGATTAATTGTTCTCATCTATTTCTCCTTAGTTCTAGGTTGGTTCTCTCCTTGATTAGCTTCCATCTATTGCTTCTTCTCTTGCCTTCTAGTGCTTTGGAAAACAGGTTGACCCCCTCTTCTTTGTGCCAGCCTCTTGAATATTGGAACGCTGCTATCATTTCTCCCTTAGTCCTTTTTTTCACTAGACTAGACATAACCAATTCTTGCAAAATTAATCTGTTGCTAATGCTGCTTTATAAAATGCGGTGTCCATTGATGTTAATAATTAAATTTACATTTTTCCCATCATTTTGTGTACCCAGATGCAATTTGAGCCATGCACAATTTGCATACTGATTTAAATGTGCAAGTGATGCATTTTACTTCATTTATGTCAATTGACATAATTTGCAGCATGTGACATCAGTGCACAGTTGACACAGAATGATGTAACAAGGTAAATTATGTAAATATGGAGAGGAAATCCCCTTCCTTGAATGGTTTATTAAATCAAGGCCTTAAAATGTTGTTACAGAGAATAGCCATGGCATAAATTGGCAAAAATAACTTTAGATCACCATCTTCTACTTAACTGTTAATTGCAATGTTGTATCTGAATGCTTACATGTAGAATAGGTGTGCCAATTTAATGAGTACTCTGTGCTTCAGTACTTATCTTAAAGGGAATTAATTAAAGGGGCACACTAGCATACCAGCTCCTCTTCTTTGCAATAATTGGGGTAGTGAACATCAGCCAAAGGTGCTAATTAGCAATACAGTTAATTTATTTATGGTCAAATACCAAAATAATAATTAAAAAATCACATAAAACCAAAATAAATTAATACAACGAGAGACAAACAATTAATAAGATGCATAAAGAATCATGTTTAGTTCAGAGTAAATCAATAAATAAGCATTGCCAGTGTTAAACCCAGAGTCTTCTTATAGCAATTAAAATTTACGGCCCAAAATTTGGCAACCCTCCTAGAAATTGTAGAGGCTGATCTGGAGCAAGAAGAAAATGTTTGTCTGTTCTGGCCAAGTCAATGGCTGATTAGTAAATGTGTTATGAATTCAGAATACTCGGCTTGATACAGAGGGCAGCATAATATGCAATATCATGTCAATTATCTAACCCAGCAAAGAGAATGGAATTGGGTTACCCTTTCCTTACAAAGTCATGTTAAGCAGAACCTGCCACTCTGCTTGCTCTGATATGCAGGGTGGAAGGGATATTCATAAAATGGTAAAATGTAAAAGCCCTACCACAATGGCCACTATTAGAATAGCATGGGCTTTACTCCAACAACTTCATTGTACGAGATTGGAGACTTGCGTTTTGGCTTTTGGCTTTCTCAAGCATCACCAAGACCTGCATGAGATCATATTTTAGATCTGCACTTAAGCCCGTCTTCCCAAGGGAAACAAAACTATAAAACTCTCATTGGTGTAAGTGAATGTCACGAAAGTAGATTAATAGATTCTGTAAAAAAAATTGTCCATCATTAATCTGAATTCCACATTTAATTTTTTGTTTTGTTTTGTTTTTGTTTTTTTCTGCTGTTTCAAGTGACAGCCAATAACATCTCAACTTTCTTTCCTGATTTCCAATATAGCCTGGTTAGTACATTTCAAGGAGTGGTCAAATTATTTTGAATGTGAAAGTCCCAATTTCAACTTGGTTGCTGTAAATGCTCAGTATAATTAATCCGTGGGGACTTTGGCATACAGCTAAAATGAGTCCTTAACCATCTGTTCCAATTGCATAAAATTAGAGTCTCTCTCTTTTTTTTTTGCTGAGACAAAAGCAATAATACATTCCCCAATGGGTTGCCTTAAAGAAATAAATGTTAATTGAAGTGTTAATTGAAATGTTAATTTCAATTCAATCTTTCTTCCCGTTAATCAGGAGTGCATGTTGTTGCTTATATTTAGTACATTTTAACCATTGTATCTGTAAAATAATAAAATCAGGATAAAAATATAAATAAATAATATAATTAGAGTGGATTTTCCTCTTCACTGCACTAACCCTATGTACTTCTTCCCTTTGGATTTCATCTTTTTAATAAATAGAATTATTTTTTTAAAAAACAGGATGGAATGGTAGAAATTGAATTCTTTTTTTCTTTTTCTTTTTACATGATGTGGCCATTCCCCTTCTCCTATTCCAAATTCCAAATCCCATAGTAGAGTTGCTTGGAATTGAACATAGGCTTGTGGGGGTGGATTATATAGGATTAATATGTACAAATCTACTATGGGATTTGAAATTTGGAACAGGAGAAGGGGAATGGCCACATAATGTGGGGAGGGGGGAGAAGAAAGCAACACAAAAGGAAGCAAGTGCAGAAAGTGTATTTGGAACCCTAGTGGAACATATTTCCTGAGAATTAAAATCACAGCAGCGATACAGCGATGCTTCCTTTTTGGGGTGAATATCATAGAACATATAGAATAATAGAGTTGGAAGGGACCTTGGAGGTCTTCTAGTCCAACCCCCTACTCAAGCAGGAGACCCTATACATTTCAGACAAATGGTTGTTCAATCTCTTCTTGAAAGCCTCCAGTGATGGAGCACCCACAACTTCTGAAGGCAAGCCGTTCCATTGGTTACTTGTTTAGGAATTATCTCTTTAGTTCTAGGTTGCTTCTGTCCTTGATTAATTTCCATCCATTATTTCTCGCCTTATCCTTTTTTTTTCTTAATGCAAACATATGATCAGGGAATTAATGCAAGTGGAAGGCTAGGACTTCCAACAAATACGTAGAGTGAACAATAGCATCAATATAAGTCAGGAGACCTTTAAGAGAATTTGGGTAAAAAGATTTGAGCTCTCCGCTAAGGGTTAGAACAGGGGTCTGCAACCTTTACAACTTTAAGACTTGTGGACTTCAGCTCCCAGAATTCCTCAGCCAGCATAGCTGAAGTCCACAAGTCTTAAAGTTGTCAAGGTAGCAGACCCCTGGGTTAAAACATACTGCGTGAGCCTTTGAAAATCTCAGTCTTCCTCCAGCAGCTGCAACAACAGGCAACTGAGAACCCATCCAGGGATGGAAGTCAGTCAGAAATACTAGAGTTGTGCCCTAAACTGTGAGTGTAGCAATCCTGATCATCTCAAACCATTGGTTTCATCAGAATATATTAGTTTGGTAGGCAGGTACAAAAGAAAGACTGGTAATGATTGACAGATCGCAGGAATAATGTAACAAATCATGTGGCGACAATCCATTGTTATAGAAAACTAAAAAGTTTTGGAACTATGGAGGAATTTTGAATACAAGTGGAGCATCTTCACCAGGGTTTTCAAACACTCCTTCGGGATCCTGTACAATTGGCTTATATTCAATGGTGGAATTCAAATATGTGAACAACCAGTTCTCTTTGTGGATGCCGCTTCCAGAAGTCTATTCTGGGCCTGGGCAACAAAAAATTAGCTACCGGTTCTGCCGAAGTGATGCGAACTGGCTGAATCCCACCACTGCTTATATTGCGACCAACCACATATCTCCTAATCATTCTTTTTCCTCTCTCTCTCTCTCTCTCTCTAGGAAATGGAGGTCTAGTGAATTACAAAATCATCTCAGGATCTGAGGGCAAGTTTGAAATTGATGAGAGCACCGGCCTCATTACCACAATTGACTACTTGGACTACGAGACGAAAACGAGCTACCTAATGAATGTTTCTGCCACAGATCAAGCCCCGCCCCAAAACCAAGGATTCTGCAGTATTTATGTCAGTCTCCTTAACGAATTAGATGAGGCTGTGCAGTTCTCAAACATCACGTATGAAGCAACCATCACAGAGAATATCCCCTTGGGTTCTGAAGTGCTACGAGTCCAGGCCCAATCTATCGACAATCTTAACCAGATCACATACAAGTTTGACCCAAATACTAATCCTCAAGCTTTGTCTTTGTTCAAAATAAATGGAATCACTGTAAGTAATTTACTGGGGATATTTTTTTATCTGTGGGCATAACCTGACATTGTATATCCGTGACCTGTATGTTTTTATTTCTTTCTGGCAGGGTGTGATTAGCGTCAGAGGACAAGTGGATCGAGAGAAAGGAGACGTTTACACCTTAACTGTTGTGGCGGATGACGGAAGCCCTAAACTTGACTCAACAGTGGTGAGCTGATTTTGTTGTGTTCCTTTGTCTTTGTAATATGAGATGATGTGGGACTGACTATTCTTTCCAAGGTTGTGTTTTTGTTTTCCTTATGCTTAGCTAAAATTTCAGCCTACTGTTTTGAGGTTATTCATCCCCCAGAAATGGAAGGTTTCTGGTTTGTTTTGGAGATGGGAATAGAGTAAAAACTTTGAAGATTGTTTTGGGGAAATGTGTCTTAGTATATGCAAGATGGCTGGAATTTTTCATTTCTTTTTTCTTTCCATTTTAAAGCTCTTACACACAGTAGCAAGATTCTTTGTGGCTGTGTTTCCGAAGACACCAAATGTCTTTAGAGTCACACTCTGTTATGATAGATCAGGGGTGTGTCAAGCTCGCCATGTCACGTGACGTGTCATGACGTATTGTGACTTTTTTCCCATTGCCAGAGCTGGGGTGGGCGCAGTTTCGGCATGATGCATCCAGCCCGAGGGCCAGCAGTTTGACACCCCTGTGATAGATGTTTGGATTGTATAGCTAATATACCGCTCTATGCTGACACTGAAACATAATTAAAAATTCAAATCGTTAATCATGTTAGTACTTCTTTAAGATCCTAGTGAACAGAAGGATAATTGAGTTGAATTGTTTTCTGTAAAGTACTGATTGATTTACTTTCTTAATCATCCACATTTAATACTGGATTTACTTAGATTCATTTAGATCATTTTTTTCTGAACATCAAGATATGTGATTTTTATGAAATTATTCTACATTTAAAACATTTTAAAAGTAGTTTGTGTATTATCCAGATAATGTTCCAGGAGATTTTTGCTCACATATTTTATTCTTTCCTACAGATGCCTTATTCACATAATTTTTAGAACTCAAACTGACTTTTTCCTTCCCATTTAAGAAACCGCACAATCATGGACTAAAATTATTTTAGAGTCCTCTCTTCTGCATAAAAAACACAAGCTGGGCAATTTCCGTTTTCACATCACCCTTGTTTTCCTTTTTCTCCTTTTGTACTACTTTTGACTCAAAATGCGAGCATGTGCTACACGCTAAGTACAAATGCTGGTGTGGAGATGGGGGAGGGGAATATGTGCATGAATGGTACAATGGGAAGATGTAATCTAAGGCACAAATGAAGAGCAGTTTCCCATTTTGGATAGATAATACCAGAGAAACAAAGTTCATTATCTCTAATACATGGAAAATGCTAAGTGAAATTTGAGTAAGAAATGTATGAATAAATGACCAAGAAGACCACACCTATTAGATGATTAAGGAGAGATTGATAAAGCAACAACAAAGACTTAACTTTTTTTTTTACATTGTTCATTGAATCTATGTCTCTGGCCCATAATAATTTTTTCCCCAAAACTTTGAATTTATGTTTCCTATTTAAGGGGCAGAAATCTAATCCCTCTTTATTTCTTTTCTTCTCTGTGTCCATTTTTGTGCTTCCATCCAATAGAAGGTAGGAATATTTATTATAATGTTTTTATAGCATGCTGACTGGGGAATATGAATTAAAATCTACACATTGTAAAGCTGCCAAGGTTGAGAAATGCTGATTTTGGGCTATTCCTAGAAAGAAACTGAAAACTGAAAGTGGTCAATGGATTGCCTAAGATGTTATGTGTCTTCCAAGAGACTCCTGCTTCTACCAATTTCACATTCATTCAATTTTTAAGGTCACCTAATTGCCAAGCAATTCTGGCCAGTTTAAATAATTAAAAAATATCAATATATAAAAACTAAAGAATTAGAATAATAAAAGAATCCTGCCTTGGGAAGACAAGTTCCCTGAATGTAACGTTCTAGTGGGTGTATATACTATCCCTCTTGGCACAATGATTATGAGAAAAGCCAGGTCTTTAAGACCTTCTTAAAAGGAGAGATATGCTTTTTTTAGATAGTATATTATTTCTGTCCTTTCTTCTTTCTATTTCAAGATATGAAAAATGTAAGTGTTGGGATGGTTCATATGAGGAAAAAGATTTCAATATATAAGTGTAATTAACTCTAAGAAAACTTTAACAAGTAAAAAATGCTTTCTTTTGAATACTGTGGAGAAAATAAATTTACATGAGAATTCTAAAAACAGGATCTATAACAAGGTGATCTAGATGAAGTGGAGGATGTTCGTAGATAATTAATTGTTATTTTTCAAAAAAATACTAAGAAATTTACTAATTTAAGGTTCATAAAAGAGAATATTATTGGAAGAAGAGAAAATCAAGGAAAATTACTATGTGGAATATGGAACTATAACTATAACTTTTAGGGGGGTTT
Organism: Protobothrops mucrosquamatus; assembly: GCF_001527695.2. Lineage (NCBI taxonomy): Eukaryota > Metazoa > Chordata > Lepidosauria > Squamata > Viperidae > Protobothrops > Protobothrops mucrosquamatus. The sequence goes on from NW_015386535.1 coordinate 268,217, forward strand.
TAATTATATTTTAAAATTCGACAAATATTTAAATATTCCTTTTAATTAATTTTAAATTTGTATTGTTTTGTATGTATTTTAAATAGATTGTCAGCCGCCCTGAGTCCTACGGGAGAAGGGCGGGATATAAATCCAATAAATAAATAAATAAATAAATAAATAAAAATTAATTGTTATTGATTATTTGTAAATACAAACCTAGACAACATACTGTTTACCAAATATTAATGGTGATATGTAAAAAACCCCAATAAAAACATATTTTTTTTAAAAAGACCTTGGGTTGTGGTAGCTTCTGCTTCAAAGGACAAGGACAGTAACAGAAAAAACATTCCTTCTGGAACCCAAAAGATGTTATTGTTTTATTGATGGGACCTGGAATATGCAAACTTATCTCTCCAGTCTTATAATTTGGACAGAAATATAAGTAGTCCTTGACTTACAACCATACCATTTGAAGTTACAACGAATTACATGATTGTTTTTCACACTTACAACTGTTGCAGCATCCCCATGGTCCTGTGATCAGACACTTGGCATTATTTATGATGGTTGCAATGTCCCCAGGGACATTTGATCATGTTTTGTGACCTTCTGACAAGCAAAGCCAATGGAGAAGTCAGATTCACTTAACAACTGTGTTATCAACTTAACAACTATAGTGATTAACCATGGTGGCAAAAAAGATTGCAAAATGGAGCAAAACTCACTTCACAACTATCTTGCTTAGCAATGGAAAGTATTGTCTCAATTGTGGGTCGTAAGTCAGGATTACCTGTAATTAGAGGGAAGGAGTTCCCCTAATATTGAGGCCCTAAGCATGAATGAGTTTATAGAGGACCATCAAAACACTAAATTGCCCCTGGAAGAGTAGATCACTGCCAATGTTGATATGTACAGATATTAGATCATGGCTTGTACTGAGATACTACTTTTAGCAAGGAGAAAAAAAGGTTTGTCACAACCACATCCAGTGAAAGGAAGAGAAATGGATTCCGAACTTTTCTTCAGAAACCATCTATCTTGGATAATTCTACCTTTGAAACCTTTAGCCAGATAAAGTTTCGCAAATAGACCCATGTTCTCCTCTTTTGAGTAGAGTGTGTTTACAAGTGCAGTTATTTTTAGACATGACAGCATTTCCTTAACTACTGACCAAAAATTAGCTTAGATTGATTCTTAACTCATGTCTGTGGCTGCAATATATCCCTAACAGTTCTAACACTTTAGTGCAATTATTAAGAGACTGTTCACACTGTACAGTAAAAATATTGTGTTGCTGTGAAAGTTGATGAAGTCATTATTTATTTGATTTTCCAAGCATTACTGGACTCAATTAGTTTATATGATGGCACCAGTGAAGCAGGGTATGGGCCCTCCCTATTAAATGGGAAGTTTGTCCATTTGTGTGCTTATTAGCGGGATCCTTACAGTAGCATTAGCTGCAAATAACCAGCCTGCTCTCCTGCCCACTCTTGAAATAAAACCTTGCTAAAGCTAGAGTGAGTTTCCCAACTTAAACAAATATTAGATTTGGTTACTATTTTTTTCAGTCTTAAAAAAAATGGTCTTTCAAATAAGTGCTCCCTCCTTTGATGTAAGTGATGCCTTCAAACAATCCTAAAAGCATACTAATTTTGCTAGGACAGCTGTGTAAAAGTGCATGAAAAAGCGAAGTGTTACAATTTGATTTTTAGGAATGGTGGAAATTACAGATTCAGGAGACATGTTTGTAGATTTCAGGGGCAACTTCAGTTCTACTGTGGTATATACTGTAGAAGCTGGCTTTGAAAAGTCCGTTGTTAGCTTGCCATCATTTGTTTCTCTGTAATGTTTGCTTGCCTCCTGTCTACTAAAAGTATTATTCATACTCACCTCCACTTGGCAGGTCACCATCACTATATTCGATGAGAATGACAACAGCCCACAGTTTGACATTACTTCAGACTCTTCTGTGAGCATCTCAGAGGATAGCCCTGTAGGACGTCGAATTGCTCTGGTTTTGGCCAGAGATCCTGATGCAGGAAATAATGGACAGGTAGCTGTGACTACATCATTTCAAAGTATACAGTTCCTAAATTGTAGCAGAGGGTATTGAAATGTGATGTTTGTCCTTCACCCCCCCCCCACTTCTTTAATGTGTCGGGATTAGAAATAAAGGATGCTTAGTTTCTGCATTAATTAGATATACTGCCGTGTTTCCCCCAAAATTAGACCCAACTGGAAAATAAGCCCTAGCATGAATGCTTATAATATAAGACCCACCCCAAAACTAAGCCCCAGTTAAGATCATTAGCCAGACAGAAGTATTTAGTACCATATTTCTCTGAATATAAGACCTAACTGGAAAATAAACCTTAATGCGTCTTTTGGAGCAAAAATTAATATAAGGCCCTGTCTTATTTTCAGGGAAACATGGTATGTTGTTATCTCTGGTAACCCTTAATAGATTTTTGCTGATATGAGGACTGAAATGATGAGGTTTTATGAGTTCCTTTAAAGAAAAGGGATAGATACTAGAAGAATAAATTATTTGTTGTATTTTAGAATGCGATGAATTATAAAATTCTTATATTTGTGATGAACGGGGAATTCATTTTTATATATGTTTCTTTTTTTCTTTATTTTTAGGTTTTTTTATTTCCTATTTTTCTTTTTTCTCTTTTTTTCCTGTACATTTTCTTTTTATTCTGTTATTTTTTACTTTGTATTAGTTTTTATTGTTGTGAATTATTTTAATAAAATTACTGTAAAAAAGAGAGAAGAATTGGCTGAAAATAAAAAGTTCTTCTTTAAACTGCACTTTATATGAATTCAATAACCTTGGGTTTTTCAGCTCTGATAAACTTTATATAGAGTGCAGTTTCAAGAAGAACTTAATATTTGCAGCCAATTCAGAGATTTCTCCTGAGACCACATGAAATGCAAAAGGTCACAGACAAATATACTTGCTCCCATGGGCCTCACATTATTGGCACCAGAAGAGGATAATTTTTGTCCTGGACTGCTAATCCTCACCCTCCTCAAATATATAAGGCTGAAATGACAACTTTCTTTTTTGCTGGCCTAATAGATGTCTTCATCAACCCTGTTTCTTGGTTGGTCTGTTCTTCTTTTGAGGATACCATGTAGAAGTTGCTGCTGGCAAAAATAGTATTTAATATTTTTAGAGCTCAGCTGCAACCAGCACTGAATGAGTCACGCCCCATCTCATGAATTAGAATACCATGTGTTCTTCTTCCCTTTGGCTCTGTGTAACTTTTTAGTCTTAGAAACTAAGGTAGCTCAGGCTGTATGTCGCTTAAGCTGATGGGTAAGCCAGGTGGCTGTGAAATAACATAGGAAAAAACAGCATCGAAAACCATTTCCTCTGGTGCCCAGAAGCTGCTTAACAGCTGATGTAGGACAATGGACTTGAAAAAGCTGCAAAGAAAACCTCAGTTGAAGTTTTTTTCACCATTTCATCGCACCCAAAGGAACTCCTTTCAATATTAAACAGGAAGCACTTTGCATTTAAGGTGTGGCACGTTTCTTTCCTTTAATTTGCTACCTGAGGTAGCTGTGAACACCCGGGAGTTTCATTCTTAATGGGTAACATCTGCTTTCATAAGCTTCATTTTGAATTAGAGAATATCTACTGGTGATATTTATTCCAGAGACAAAGGGGGCATTCACAAGCTCACTTGTTATCTCTTTAGATCATTTACAAATTGGTTTTGCTTCACTAGTTTTTTATATTCACTTAGTCCAACTACCAAAGTTAATTTAGCTTCCTCTACTACACTTAGGTATTCAATATTGTTTTTCTTTTTTTAACAATACAATATTGTTTTACAAAACCAGTCTTTATTTTTAATTGTGTACATACACACATCCAGTAACTCCAGGAGAAAACTTCTTGTCTAAGGGTTAGAAGCATCATTGAGGACAGAACCTAACTTGCCATCCCATAAAAGAAAAAAAAAACCCAATATAAATAAATATACATTTTGTTACCTTCTGTCGAATAGACTGATTCTCTTCACTTCCTCCCTTCTTCTACCCTTTCACCATATTTATTATTATTTTTATGCAGGTTGTTTTTTCTCTAGTATCGGGAAATATAGGCAGGGCTTTTGAAATTCGTACAACCAACAGCACCTATGGAGAAGTGTTTGTGGCAAGGCCGTTGGACCGGGAGCTGATAGAACGCTACACCTTACAGGTAACAGGGAGTGATGGTTGTCCAAGTTTTATACTGTGCAGTACAAGTAATACTTCACCTATAACCATAATGGAGTCTGCCCAACATGCCTGTTAAGTGGTGTTGATCATAAAATGTATCACCCATGTGACTAACCCAATTTTATCACCTTTTTTGTTAAGCAAATGTGGCAGTTGTAAAGCAAACATGGTTAAGTGAACCTATCATTCATTATAGGCCAGTTCTACTGGAAACCAGAAGTAAATGTGAATTTTTGACAAAAAAAATGCCATAAAAAGTAGTCACATGAACATGTGATGACTCCCCCGGATGCTTCCCCAAATATCTTTTCAGATGTCAGCTCGGGGGAGGATGAACCAGATCCTGGCATGTCAGGAGTTGAGTTGATTGATGGCTCCGAGCAGCCATCTGAGAATGATTTGGCTGAAGCACAGCTGCAGCAAGACAGCCCTGAGACATTAGATAGAGCAGGGGTCCCCAACCCCTGGTCCGTGGACCAGTACCCGGCTCCGGCATGCCAGCAACCAGGCCGCACAAACAAGCAAAGCCCTATCTGTGAAATGCAGACAGCACACAAAACCACACACCCTCCAGTCCGCAGAAAAATCTCTCTACATGGAACCGGTCCCTGGTGCCCAAAAGGTTGGGGACCTCTGAGATAGGAAAAGCAAGCAACTGCAGCTGGTCAGGGATGAGGAAGAGGAAGTGCCTTCAAAACCTGATCCAAGAACATATAGTGCAGAGAAAAGGCAGGAGCAGAGAAGGTCAACCAGATTACTCATGAGGAGAAAGCCTCGCTCTTCTTGATGGGCTGCACTGAAAACTGGCTATTTAGCATAGCAGACAGATGGAGGCAATGCTGGGAATAACATGTTTGTTTTCTAGTTGTATGTTTTCCGGTCATTGTGATTCCTGCCTTGGTTTGGAAATCCTTGCCTTGGAAATCCTGGACCATGAACTCTCTTGTGTTGTGTATTTAAGTTTGCCTGGTGGATTTATTTTGATTGGGAAACTTTCAAGTGCCTTGTGGACTCATTGACCATTGCTCTGTGGACTAGCACTGATTTGCTTGTGGCTGGATTTAATTGGGATCGTTCTGGGGTCTTGGTGAAGGGAATTGCTGGGGAATATTAATAAACTCACTTAACCACAGTTATGTGTGTGAATGAGAGGGATAGCACACCATACATCAGTGGTCTTCAAACTTGGCAACTTTAAGACTTGTGGACTTCAACTCCCAGAATTCCTCAGCCAGCTGGCTGAGGAATTCTGGGAGTTGAAGTCCACAAGTCTTAAAGTTGCCAAGTTTGAAGACCTCTGCCATAGGTTACTAAATGGCCATAAATGCAGGCCAGTAAGTACCCCTGGCGAAGTTTGTCATAGCTTCAAACAGTTGTTAAGTGACCAATTGTAAGTTGAAGACTATCTGTAATGTCTTTTGTGGTGTTTATGTAAATAGTTGGGCCTGAGTATGATAGGCCAGCTCTCTTGTTCTTTAGACCTTCTGTAACCCCAAGTGTGCCATCTATATATAACTGAATTATTTTGGTTGTATATTTCATATTCTTATATAAGGACAACCTGAATTACAGTGTGGAATACACCTTTCATGATGCAGTTGTGTTTTTTTTTTTCTAACTCGATGTCCAGCAGAAATTCTAGAAACCATGATCTTGTATCAAACTTCTGCTCCAAATTAGAATTTGTAGAATGAAAAATCTTATCTGTGGTCTAGTGAACTCATGGCTCCTTTTTGAGGAGCAGTTACAGACATGGCCAGGAACACCTTTGCACATATCTTATGTGCCAGTTGTGCCTATTTCTAGATTGGGAAGTGCTATTTATGGTTGCTCATGCATTAGCTACTTCCTAAATAGGGGGCTACCCTTGAAGAGTATTCAGAAGCTTCACTTGGTCCAGAATGTAGTAGCACATCCAGTATTGATCACACTATGGCATGTCCATCTAACATACTGCTAGGTGACCTACACTGATTCCTACTGGATCTCGATTAATCTGCTGCTTCACCTTTAATACACTACGTAGCACAAAAGCAAGTTACATGTGGGATGATGTATCCCAGGTGGTTTCTGCCATGCCACCAGATTTGGCAATGTCACCTGGAAGAACTTAGGCGTGTCTTCTCTGTCATCATGAATGCTTTACGGCAGGGATTCCTAACCTCCGAGCCACAGCCCACTTGGAACCGGGCCACAGAAGCAGGCAAGCATGCATGCGCAGGTCCATTTGCGCAGTCAGTGGGCGCAAATGCACACCAATCATGCAAATGGAGCTGTGTGCGCATGCAGGCTCCCCCACTGCTCATATGGAACCATCCCTTCTCCCCGTCCCCCTGCTGGTCCGCAAAGCTCAAAGATTGGAGCCCGCTGCTTCAGAGATTTGGATGGCCCCCAACCTGCTGGCCTTTCAAAGGCCCATGAAGGACACTGGGGCTATTAGTGAAGCCTAGCATGTACATTATTATATGGATAGGGAGATTTTCACAAGAGCTTTGATTTTAACTGATTCCAAATGTTTACTATGTTTTTATCTTTTGCTCACTATTGCTTGGTTAACCATTAGTGGCCATGTAAATAAACCATCTTCAGTTCTTGAATAAAGCAGAATTTATTAAAAAGCTAATAAAAGACAAAAATGCATATTTTTTCTAAAGGGAAGGAGGTGTTAGATCCTGGCACTAACCCAAGTGCTGCTACACAGTGAATGTGAGAAGAAGGACTAATGAGCTGGAATATATGCAGTGAAGAAAGGAGAAAGGCAATCAAGGAGGAGGGGTTTCCTGTCTTAGTCCAAGGTGAATTGAGAAGGGGAAGTTATAGTTGTGTTTCAGTATAAAAGCAGATGGGTGAATCAAGTGGTCCAAAGCCATTGTGGGCTCTCTGTTTGGCAGGAAGATAGAATGGTGGAGTGAAAAGTGTGGCACACAATTGGAAGCTTCAGAAATGCATTTACTGGGTCGACAATCAGGATAAGCCATCAGATTTAAAGTACTAGAACATCAAGACATAAGACTCTGGATTTTGGACTCTGAAATTTAGGGAGACACAGACCAATGACATATCTAGTTCAGAATTTTAGGCCTACAGCAGCTAACAGATGTTTCCAGAAAGTCCACAAGCAGAACATGAGGACAATTTTTATGCAGAAGCTTTGCGCTAAAATCCCTCCTGTGTTTTAGCTATGTGATATATGAGGGAATTAATACATTTCCTTGCAGGCATTTTTTTTGTCCCTTCTTTCCTTTTCTTCCAGTTTTATTATGTCCTGCTTGAAATGCTGTTCAAAACTGTGTTTTGATATTCTAAGAATGATCATGATGCTGTTTGATGTGTGCAATGCTATTTTCAATTGTTTTCTTAATATTCAGCAAAGTTTTCTATCATTATCTATCTATCATCTATCATTTTCTAGCTATCTTCTAGCTAGCTATCTTCTACTTTTTCATCCTCTAGCTATTTTCTATCTTTCTATCATCTAGCTAGCTATCTTCTATCTGTCTTTTATCTACTATCTATCTAGTGATTGATCAATTCTATAATCTGCTAGCTAGCTGGCTAGCTAGCAATCATCTATCTTCTATCAGTGACATACTAGCTTGTTTCAGTAAAGGAAATATTTCTGCTCTTGTGCACAAATACTGTAATGTACTCTTGTTCTGAGCTGCTAGCTCTGCCGAACATAATAGCATGATCAAATCTGTAAAGCAACATCCATGTGAGTCCAGATGAGTCTCATCTTCCTTTCAGATTCAAGCAGCAGACCGAGGTGTCCCAGCTCACAGGAAAGAGCACACTTTAAGGGTCAATATCCTGGATGTTAATGATAATTCTCCAGTCATTATCAACCAATATGGATACAATGTTAGCATTAACGAGGTAAGAAGGTCTTCTGGTTGCTGGTTTTCTACACATGGCCTTGTCTCTAATGAAAATTGCTCATGCAGAAAAAGGAACTGGGTCTAACTTCAGTGCAACCATTTTTGCTTGTTTGTACAGTATGTAAGCATTTGAGAATATTCTTCTCTTAAAGGCATTGTAGCCAACAGTTTCCTAGAAAGACAACTGAATATAATGCGAGCTAAATAAAAGCAAAACAAGGGATATCAACATCTGGTGCACCAATTTTCATAGTTTATCTTCTGATATAAAGATAGCACAGAAGGAGAGCTGGATCAATAGAAATGGGAGCTCTGAAGTCTGAGTCACTGAACCTAGAAGTTTTAATGCCAAATATCCCTTAGTAGCCTAAATTTGATTTGACTGCTACAGACTTTCAGAGTGCCCAGAATAAAAACTCATGTCATACTTAGGAAAGATCTCTGAAGAATTCTGAAACAAGCAAAAAGTTATAATAATTTCTAAATTACTATTAGAACAAGGATCTTCAAACTTGACAACTTTAAGACTTATGCAGGAGTTGGCTGTCTAGGGAATTCTGGGAGTTGAAGGCCAAAAGTCTTAAAGTTGCCAAGTGGGGAGACCCTTGACTTAGAAGAAGCCTAGACAAAATTCATTCATTATTCAGAGCCCAAAATGATGCAGATTAGATTTTTTTCAATTTATCTACAGCCCTGAAGATTGATCTCTCTCCCTCCTTTTTGAGGAGCAATTTTTGCTTTTCAAATGTTTAACGATTTCTTTCTGGTTAATTTTGCATTGACTTCTCCTAGTATAATATTGTTCTAACCAAAATCGATTGCACTGTTTCTATAGCTCCATCATATATTAGATGACCTAGCATACTTACTATCCCTTTGCATATTTGAGACAATCTACTATGAAATGTTCCCATTCAAGACCCATTTAAAGAAATAAGATTTGTCTAAGAACAGTCCTGTTCTTGCTATAATCCCCTTTCTACTCCCTGGAAAATGTGCATAAAAGACTTGGGAAATGCCACTCTTTGGATAAACCAGACAAATTTAATTTACTCTAATTATAGCTTGTAAGGATACACCTTTGTAGCAGGTGTATTCTGTAATAGAGACCTATCAACAGGATGTGTATAATGAAGCAATAAAATGTGATGAAAAAGACAAATTCGAATTACTGTTGGAAGTTGAAATGGGGATCACTTGATCCTAGGATACTGGAACTATCATAAATACATGCTGGTTGCAAAGCACTTGAAATTTTATCACATGACCATGGGGATGCTGCAATAATGCAAGGATTGGTCATGTCACTTTTTTTCAGTGCTTTTGTAACTTTGAACAGTCGCTAAATGAATGGTTGTAAATTGAGGACCACTTGTGTTAGCCTTTGTCAAACCGGTCAGGCTCAAAAGACCAGATCCACATGTGAAGATTCAATTAAACTGATTTATTGCTACACAGCCTATACCAGGAGTCTTCAAACTTGGCCCTTTTATGACTTGTGGACTTCAACTCCCAGAATTCCTCAGCCAAGCACGCTGGCTGAGGAATTCTGGGAGTTGAAGTCCACAAGTCATAAAAGGGCCAAGTTTGAAGACCCCTGGCCTATGTACAAGAGTCTTCTCAGTTAACAGCCAGCACCTGCTGAGAGTTAGATAAGGTCAATAGCATTCAAGGAGGATTGTGACTAGGTAGGGACTCTAGGCCAGGGGTCTCCAAACCAGGCCACTTTAAGACTTGTGGACTTCAACTCCCAGAATTCCTCAGGTTGAGGAATTCTGGGAGTTGACTCCACAAGTCTTAAAGTAGCCAATTTGGAGAGCACTGCTCTAGGCTGATACCTCTTTTCCTTCCATCCCCAGGTTCTGCCATTCCTTCTCCACAAACCCTAGGTTTGAATTTAGTGTAAATTCCAGTGTTACTTCTTCTGGGGCCTAATTTTCTTTCTCCCAATCCCTCTGTCTAATATTTGCACAGAACGTGGGTGGAGGGACTGCTGTGGCTCAGGTACGAGCAACCGACAGGGACAGTGGCCTCAATAGTGCCCTCTCCTACTACATTGTCCATGGCAATGAAGAATTGACCTTCCGCATGGATAGAGTGACTGGAGAAATCGCCACCCGCCCTTCCCCTCCGGACCGTGAACGACAACATTTCTATCAGCTGGTGGTTACTGTGGAGGATGAAGGCAACCCAGCCCTCTCGGTAGGCAATGGCTATATGAAATTTACACTCACTGTAGGAACTGACAGTGCCGTTGGGAACTGTTGAAAGCACTAGTTACTGGGTCATAAAAAATAAGGACATTTTGCTTAGTCCAATCTACTACTGAAACCGGAAACTTATTTAGAAAATGCTAGGTTAATATCTTTAATCCGTACTTAAGCTTAAGAGCTTCTGTGTTACTTCTTATACCTTCTTGTAAGCTTAAGAATTTGCATCTTCTTTATAAAATGTGCATTGCTTGTGTAAAACTTGTGATGCTTGCTGAATCTTAAAGATAACTTTGGGGGCAAAAGTTGTGTATTGTTTGCTCAAAGAAGTTTCAAATCCTTAGCTTGGTTCCCAGCTTCAGGCTATCATAGGATAGCATAATTGGAGATATGTAATGAAAACAGTGATTGATTGGATTTACAAAAGTAACTGTTTAATTGTAATGTGGGGGTTATCATTGAGTCAGGTTTATGCACAGAATATGTGTTGTGTGACCTGAAACTGCAGTTAGGTTTCATCTCAACGTTAGTTCTTGGTGTTGTTTCATTTCTACCCAAGCTTCATCCTCTTATTTTCTTGTTTTCATTTAGTACTGAAAATACAAGCTCAACTGTTCCATATAGAATATATAGTATAGAATAATATGCAGTCCTTCACACACTTATATAGGTGGCTTAGTTTACTTTTTTACCAGGAAGTGAGTGAGTTTGGCCTTGCAGATTTCCAGTGGATGGTTTAGATGGAGTCCCAAAACAGAATGAAATAATCATTTTCTCAGGGGTAGTGTCTGCATCGCCTTAATTCCATGAACTTTTGGTTAAATTCAAGTTTCAATAATGTCATCTATATTGGTGTTTTGTAAAATGTACTTTTGCATTACTTAAAAACAGGAAAAGGGTTCTTTAGCATGCTTATTCAGATGATAGGGAGGTAAAGGTATACCTGGTGCAAATTGAAGATTAAAATATGCATGTAAAGTTTTTTTATGTTGGCTTTTCATTTCCTGATATTTTCTGACACCTCCTCACTATTTAATTCTCATAAGAGGGTAAAGCATCCTTGTATGCATTACCAACATTCAAGACCAAATATGTATATAAATCATATGGAAAGAATCAAGCATCTCTCAGCTGTTTCCTTTTTTCCCTTCCCTTCATTACTTCAATATTTCTGTACTGCAAACTCCAAAGAACTTCTGAGCATTGAGAATGCAGATTTAATATTTTCAATCCAGTTTTAAATACTCCTGTGATCAATTCTACCTCCAGAGTTGTGCTAGCTCAGTTCAACTCATTGCAAGCTTGCTGGAAGTAAATCTTAACAAGTTCAATAGTGCATATTCCTTGCATTTTTAGCACAAATTAAAATATATAATTACCAGTGTCGAACTATATGTTGTTTTTGTGAGCCCAGTAGAACTATCATTTGAATATGGAATTAACTATTTGGAACATACTAACATTATGCTAATGCATTGTGGGAATTTATACATCTCAGAATCTGCCACATTAGCTTTCTGCTATTTGTTTACAAGCATCACAGTTAAATAATTTCTTTTGATGGAAGAGCTATTATAATTCTTGGCTTCTTCTTGGTCTACTTAAATATTGAATTCAAAATAGGCAGCAGATACATTATATCTAATTCTTTATTTAATAACTTTTGAAGATCCTAAACATTAGTAAATTTGCACTGTTGAATTCAATGAGATCTACAGAATGTATTTATTTTTAACTATTTGGGTTTTTATTTGTGGTAGGTATAATGATTGTAATTTGAACTTGGGGGATAACTGATTTTTTTCACTGTGGATGTTTTAATTTCATGTTGCTGTTAGATTTATTATCTTTGTTTTATATTGTATTTGTATAGTTACAATACAGTGCACTTTTTTTAAATTTTACAAGCCATCATGGGTTTGCAATAAATACAGGAAATTGTATTTATATATTTACACTACACCGCAGATTTTTTCAGTTTTGCAAGCCATCATTTGCAATAAATACAAGAAATTACTTATAGTACTCCATTTATTGTAAATTTTATAAGATAAGTCATAGCATATATCCTTCTTTTACTGTATTGTCTCAATCTAATTATTACACTAAGAACCCTGATTATACTTTCCTACAATTTTTAATTTTCCTAATGCCACTGCACACTCCGAGAATGTTTACTCTGTATTTTTTATATTGATTGCAGACAAATAATCTACCCATATCTGATTTTCATCCTTACTCCCCAAAGTATATTTGTTATGAATGGCAACCCAAAGGGGAAGAAATGAACAGGAATAAGTTTGTTTGTAAAATGGCTGACACTGAAACCCTGAAAGTTGATTTAAATCTTACATTAAACGTTACATTAAATTTCAAAATAGGAAACAAAATTTATTTTTTCTAATTTATTGGTAAACTATTGGCTGCCCATCTTACCTCAGGGCAATTTTGTGCAGCTTATAATCATAGAAGATAAAAACTGTATAAGCTAAAAGACATAAAAATATATAAAGCTAAACAGTGCAGCCCAATTAAAGATGAGGAGGGTGAGAGCAGGATGGGGGGGGAACTGGGATCTCCAGTATGATGCTTCCCCCATTAGAGCCCCAAGCCAATTGGCAGAGCTAGGACTTTGGGCTCTTATGGAAGTTTGGGAGGGAATGGAGCTGACTTCACTCCAGGGGGGAAAGATGTTCCAGAGGGCAAGTGCAATGGCAGAGAAGGCCCTTCTCCTGGACCCAGCTAGCCAGAATATTCAAAAGATTGACAGGGTCTGCAGCATACCTCCCCTCCCAGTATGGGTGGGGTGGGCCAAGCCCACTAAGATGAGACAGTCTGTCAAGTAGCCTGGAGCCCAAATTCACAAAGTATGGCCATTTGTATGGTCTCTGCCCCCTTATCTTTAGTGGTTTGATTATTGCTGAATAAATATATATTACATGCTGGCTGGAGAATTCTGGGAATTGAAGTCTACACATCTTAAAGTTGTCTTAAAGTTTGAAAAACACTGGTTTACAGCTACTGATGTGTCACTTTCTTACTGGAGATTTGTGGGTTATGACTGAGGAAATGGCTTTGGTCAAGAGTGCCAGTTACAAAATGTTTTTCATCATACAATGCTCACTTACTAAAAAGACTGTCATCTTTAACAGGTCATATCAAACTATTTTATGTTTCTACTATGAGCTGTAAAATCACTAAGATCTACTCTCTACTACTGGAGTCACTAAGCCTGTCTAGTAGTTCACATTCCATCTCCCAAAAGCATGTAAACCGGGGGAAACTCATGATTGTTTGAAGGGGTTGTAAATAAATGCTACTCTGGGCTCCTATACACCCAAAGTACCTTTTGGAGATTTGATCCAAAGCACTGCATAGCCTTAATAGTTTCTCTTATTCTGTGTCATATTTGATTTCTTCAGGTAGATACAGGTATGTAGGTCCAGCAGAGTAAATGAAAATATAGCATGCTCACTTTTTCCCCCTTCATCAAGTTCTCTTACTATATATAAAGAGGGGGATCAGAAACTTGAAGGTAACTGTATAGTAGTTTTAGCTGTTAGAAGTTAGGCCTTAACATAGTGTACAATTTATGCAACATATGTGTTAACTCAGAAGAAAACCATGGTGTCTAAATGAAATGTATCTAAAATACAAAGTATTTAGGATTGCAGCCTAATTTGTAAGACTACATGTCTCATGAAGATATTTCCCATGAAAAGGTTGGGAAGGAAGCCAGATTATTTTACATCAAGGCAGCATAAGACATATTTTTATTAATTTGATCACTTATGGCTAAGAGCACATGGATTCAGCTTGAATTTTTCTTTTTACTGAATATTGCTCTTTCCGTCACGAAAGAAAAATGGATCTTGTTATTTTTGTCACCAAGGAAAAATAATAGCCATATTAAATCTTTATTATATCAACTTATGAAAACAGAAAATAAAAAACAATGAACCTGTTCAGAGGGCAAGTCAGAAGAGTTTCTTGTACACATGGTAAGTAATCACCAAGCAGGAGGAAATAAGCATAACAACTTGAAAAGAATACAATTTCTTCATATAATTAATTAGCTAACCTCTTTTTTTTCCTTTAATTTTTGTTCTTAAGAGAAAATTTCTACTTAAACGGATCTTTAATGGTGAATAGCCCGAACACCTCATTTTTTTACTGGGTACATACAATTCAGGAATATTTCATGCATTCAGTAGGGATGAGTTTTAATAAAGTGTAGCTTGTCAGAGTACACATAACAACAGAAGACACTGCAGTAATTCTTTCAAAAACAGAAGAGTTCAAGAGAAAAATGAATCATACCTCACGAAAAAAGGAGAGAATTGGCCCTACCATTAAGCAATGTCAAGCAGCTGTCTATGAAACTGCTACAAATAGTTTACTATGTAATTTATCTTTGTTGTAATGTTATTGCCAGATAGGGATAAGGCACTTCTTAGGCATCAGTATAACTTGACTGATCTTGGCTGTTGAATGTTTATGAAATCCCTGACACACATTCTTTATAAGAGTTTCCTGTATTTAGAGTTGTGTTTCTCAATATCAGCAACTTGGTGGCATGATGGCTGGGGAATTCTGGGAATTAAAGTCCACAGGTTTTAAAGTTGCTGATGATGAAAAAGACTGATTTAGACTGAAGCTAAACAGAATGGCTACTCTCTTGTTTGGAAACTAGGATTAAACAACTCTAAATACTGATTGCTGTTGGACAATTTGTATCTCTGACAAAAATTACTTGTACTTTCTACCCTATTAAAGGCGTTGTTTTTCTCCAGGCAGCTTCATTTAAAGATATCAATATGAATTATATCAATGATACATAACTGGAAAGATCCTTCACTTAAATCATTTCCTCTGGCTACTTAGCCATAAACATTTACTAAGCACAAGACAAATTGTATCAAAATGACATACAATTATCATTTAAACAAAATGTACCAAATCTATAATGATCTTTAAAACTCTCTTTAAAACGTTTTTGAAACAGTTTGTAAAAGCAAACTGTTGTTCAGCAGAGCTAACTTGAAATCCACTTTTTATGTTCTAACATGATTATCCTTCATGGTGTCAACATGATCTTACTAATATTTATGTGTAAGATATGCAATTGAGAACCTTCATCTAGATTTCCTTAAGTCATTAGCAAATAAAAAGAGAGCAAAGAAAAGACTAGAATGAAATACAAAGATAGTTCATGTGGGTTCTGATCTTTTCAGGACAAGATACAAATAAAGCATCTTATCACTATGTTAAAACATGTGCAAACATACTGTCCTTCAAAGGATATATAAGCAAAGTAAAAAAAATATTGTTTCTGTTTCTATGGAACCAAGGCATTCTGAATGCAGAGCAAGGCTTTCGGTGGTGCTATTCACAATCCCTTATAGTTAAAAGACATGTAACATGGTCTTGTTCTAATTGATCCATACAACACATTAAAAACACGTTTCAGTAACTGTTCATAAAATGGTCAACAATTCAGTGAAGTAAAACAAAAAGCTTGCAGAATTCCAGGAGAGTAGAATATTTCCTTGTCGTCCATATTCTCCACACTGAATTGTTTCAGAAATCAGAGAACAGCAATAATATTGAAATATTAGGATAGTCAAAAAGCAACTCCCAAGACTTTAGACAACAGTCTTCTAAAAACTTCTCACATTTGTTTCCTTCTGTCTCTGTCTCTCTTTCTCCTTTAAAGGAGCAAATAGTAAGCCTTGTTCATATTGCTGTTAAAAATTCAGAATACAACAATCTTCCTTTGTTTGACTATTCCTTTGTTAAATTTGGTGAATCAGGAACAGGATCTGGAAAATATTAACCATATGAATTAATACATGCAACCTAGATTTTGTTGTGGTGTTAGTTATTTAAATGTGAAGACTGTTTAGCCCATTTCTTCCCACCTGACAATTAAAAGTAAAGGGGGAAACGGCACCAATAAATGGGAACAGTGGTCGTTTTCCCATTAAATGCCTCTGAAACCACAATCAGTCTACAGAATCCTTTGTCTGGTGTCCCCTGCAGCAGCAAAAGTAATACCATCTTCTGCTGGCTTAAAAACCAACCTATTTATCATAGTATAAGCTTTTATGAAATGACATCAGGTGCATTCTAAATTGCATTTTGAATTCAAAAAGATTGGACAACCATTGCTTGACATTGTATAAGGACTCTTGCCTCGGGCAGGGGGTTGGACTAGAAGACCTCCAAGGTCCCTTCCAACCCTATTATTCTATGTTGATATATAGCAAAGAAAGAGGACATTTATCTGTCAGTTCTGCATCAGTTGTGTGGAAGCTAGTCCACAAATATTGTTAACATAGAAAGTGCCACAAGAGTCATTATTGTTTTACTTGAAGCCAGTACTCTTGAAATTAAAAGAACCCTGGCAGCTGTAGCATTATCCTACAGAGAGGTTAAGAAACATCTCTAGGGGTACTAACATCTGAATGCTTCCTTTTTGCCAACACCAATGGAAATAATTTGGTTCCAATTTGCAGTCTAACTGAAGGTTTTTGCTCACAGCACAAACCCTTAGAGTAGAAGAATTATATTTCTGCAGTTGGGGGCACAAAACATTTAAGAAGATTTAGGACATTCTTCTACATATTCATCGTGTATGACTGTATTTTTTTTTATTTCAGACTATCTTTATTAAATTTCACAGTTGAACATTAAAATACAAATTAACATAAAAGGTAAAAGGAAAGGGAATTTGCTTCAAACAAATAATAAAAATGAGAGTTTTAGAAGATATAATAACAATGCACCAACCTTACTAATTTTAAACAAATACTAATCTTTAAAGTAAACTAAAATAGTAATAATCAATATTCTGAAAAAAACAATATTAATAACATATTCTTCTCTTAACTTTAATCCACTGCATAATAAATGGTCAAATGTAGAGCCATCTCTGCCCTCACCTTTGGAATATCTTGTCACCCCTGCCTCTCCCCCCCCCCAGTGAGATTGGCTCCCCACTCCTCCTGTCTCTGCCAGTTGGCCTGGGGCTCCAGTGGGGGAGCATCACACTGGAAGTGGTTGATAGGTTAATAATAGTTTATTAATAGTTAATAATCCTCCCCCCACTCATCCTATTGCCTCCCTCCCCATATTTTAGTTATAGCTGATAATTTGTATTTTTCCAGTATTTAATTCTTATTATATATTACTACATTCTTATATAGATGTAATATATTATTATATATAAAGTAAACCCTGCCATAGTGCAGGAATAACGCTAGGAAGAAGAAGATTCTTATGATATACATGTTTTTGTATAGTTTATTCGTTTTAACATTGTAAGCCACCCAGAGTCACTTTGTGTGAAGTGGGAGAAAGAAAGAAAGAAAGAAAGAAAGAAAGAAAGAAAGAAAGAAAGAAAGAAAGAAAGAAAGAAAGAAAGAAAGAAAGAAAGAAAGAAAGTTTTTCACCAACGGAAGAGACTCATGTAATTCGAGATATGTTTGCTGCTAGCAATTAGCCTGCACTCACCCTGCAATGAAATACTTACCAAGTGATGGGAAGAAACATTCTCCTGGGGCTGGAGGTGAGAGAGGGGTATTTGGCTCTGAAAGAAGGTGTCGATCTGACTCTGAAGCCTGTCGGCTGGCCATGAATGATAACTGTGGCCTGATCCTGGATTCTGAGTCTATGTCAGGGATAGCATCAAAGACGGGATTCTCAATGCCGTGGGTATTGCTGCAAAAGAAAGCACAGTTGGATAATCTCATCAGGCTCAAGTCCCATCCTTTTACATTCCTAGCATTCCAGTTCTCTTTAAAGCACAATGTCAGAAAACTATTGATATAAATATAAAAAAATATTTTTACTCTGTGCTATTGATAGGGAGACGGTGCAATATGAGATATGTTGAGGGATCAGAAAATGGGTGAGATAGAAACCAATTAAAAATCTGTTAGTATTTTTTTTTAAATAAATTTTTATTAATTTTTATAATTAAACAACAAAGATTATAAACGAAAAAGAAAAAATAATCCAAATCAATACATTTTCAGAGACGCTCGGTGGTCCCCGCCATGCCTCCACCCTCATCCACTTTCCTTTCCTTCCTCCCTCTGACCCCCAACTTCTCCACCTTCCTCCTTACCACCTATCTACATCCCCTCTCCTTTCTTACCACCTCTTCGAGTGCAATTTGGGATACCAGCCGAGCATCTCCTCTTATCAATACAATAAGTATTTATCTATAAAATGTAAATACATCAATTTTTATAATTCCCCTAATCCCCTACCCCCCCTGAGCTTCCCGGAACCCAATACAGGACTAACACTCACCCCATTC
>NW_015386535.1:287061-308359 GCF_001527695.2 Protobothrops mucrosquamatus
GAATGGTTAAATAAAGGCTTTAATAATGTCATACTATGCCTAGAAAAAGCTGATGATGGACAGGCTTCTGACTAAATCAGTGAAGGCCTAAGACAAAAAGTAAATCAAGAGGTTTTTTTTTGTTTTCTTCTATAGCAACAGGCCTGCTTTGCATTATGTCTGCACTGAGAATGTTGCCTTATTCAAATTAGGGTTTTCCCCAATCGCTGGGATAAAGTTATTATGTCAGCTGAAAATTAGACTGCCATAATATCCTAATGCTGACTCTTAGTCTTTTTCTATCTCATCTCTTTCAAGTCATTACAATCATCTGATTTTCCTCCAAGGTAATAGATGAAAAAGGTTAATGGGTTTGATAGCTGTCCTTGAAGAGCGTGAGAAGGGGGGGGAGAAAGAGAAAGAGAGAGAGAGAGGGAAAAAAAAAGAGAGAGAGAGAGAGAGAATCCTCCTATAAATGCACAGTACGGGCCTTACTCGCCAATTCACCATTCTTCCTGAAGCTATGAGAAGAGATGATTGGTTGATAATTTCTGTCCCATAGCTTCCATCCATCAACTGCTAAGCAATCATAGATCAAATAATGCCAATTTTAGGAAAAAATGATTTCCAACTAATTTCAAGTTCAGCTCAAGACACTATCTTGACTTTTCACATCCAAAATGGCATAGTCCCAGAGTTTCTCAAGAAGTATCTCAGGAGGTGCCAATATCTGGGTGACCTTATCTGGGCTTGAAAACTAGATCCCATTAATACTTGGATGAGAACTCTCTGGGAAACATAAGAGTTGTAAGCTAGAATCAATTGAAAAAACTTTCTGGAATAAGTCCATAGCAAACCACTGTTGAATTGTTGCTAAAAATACAGGTAGTCCTTGACTTACATCAGTTCATTTAGTAACCATTCAAAGTTACAACAGCAGTGAAAAAAGTGACTTATGACCATTTTTCACAGTTACAACCTTTGCAGTATCCCCATGATCATGCAATTAAAATTCAGATGCTTGGCAACTGGTTCATACTTATGACCACTGCAGCGTCCCAGAGTCATGTGATCACTTTTCGCAACCTTCTGACGAGCAAAGTCAATGGGGGAGCCAGATTCACTTAACAACAAGGTTACTAACTTATCAACTGCAGTGATTCACTTAACAACTGTGGCAAGAAATGTTGTAAAATGGGGCAAAGCTCACTTAACAAATTCTCACATAACAACATAAATGTTGGGCTCAACTGTGGTCATAAGTCAAGGACTACCTATATGATATGGACATGTCTATGAAGTTACTAGGAAACAGTGCAACTCAAAGGAAATTTTACTTTATCTCAGGGAGCAACTTAGCCTAGATGAAAAGGCTTTGGTAAGTCTTTACCAATTCTTTAAAAAAATGTGAACAGGCTCTGTGCCAGATATCAATGGAAATATGTTTCTCACAGCTGAGAGGTTTTTATCACTAGTATCTTCTTGTTGAATTCCTCTTTAAAGCAGATCTGTTAAAACAAGCATCCTTCAGACTTTTATAAGTAGGAGACTTTTGAAATTGGTTTGATTATTTTTGTTTGTTAAGGCTTAATGTATTGTATCACCCACAAAGTGGTTTTGCAAGCCCTATAGTGCAGGGGTGTCAAACTGCCGGCCCGTGGGCCAGATGCATCATCCCAAAACCGTGCCCACCCCATTGCCAGCAATGGAAAAAAAAGTCACGATACATCACGACACGTCATGTGGCGTTGCGAGTTTGACACCCCTGCTCTAGTGGAATAACAGATATATGGTACAATTAAGGGGACTTGCTTACCTATCCATCCTTACGAGTTCATGAGCACCTGCAAAAGTAAATGCAATTTTGTTACAGGAAGAGTAGGTAGTCATGCTTCACTACCGTCAGATCCCAATATTTCAAGAACAGAAAAATCTAAGTATCATTCAGTCCTTTGAGTTAAACACAATCCTTCTGACCACAAGATTTGCTCAATAGCTAGGGGTACCATCATGCATTTAAGAGAATAGAACCCTTTTTTTACTTTCTCAGCAGAGACTGTTTGCTTTGCTTTTCCTAAGCAACTAATTCCATTGTCTTTGGTCCAACACTTGTTGGCTTGGTGATTTGAACCAGACAAGTAAAAAGTACTCATTCATATGGCATACAGATACTTGACCCAAATGGTTTAACTGTGTTCAGGAGCTGAATCCTTTGTTTCACCCATTTATATTCCATAGCCAAATTATTACAACACAGTGATCTGCATTATCTACTCTCTCATTTGCAAAGAACAGATGGTACTATTCAAGTCATATCCAAAACTATTCCTCTAGGTTTAGTTTTAAATGTAGAAGCTTTCACAGGTATACACATGTCTGTAGATATTCCCTGTCGAAAAGAACTATGTGGAACAATAAAATGAAAGTCCAGCAACCACCTATTAACAAGATAACTTAGTAGGTGCCCACTTTGGCTCTATTACTCTATGTTTATTTTCTGTCAATCAAAAATATAACAGTATTTACAGGAACCTTTCCTAACCTGGTACGTTTAGGTCAGGGGTAGGCAACCTTGGCTCTTTTATGACTCGTGGACTTCAACTCCCAGAATTCCTGAGCCAGCCATGCTGGCTCAGGAATTCTGGGAGTTCAAGTCCACGAGTCATAAAAGAGCCAAGGTTGCCTACCCCTGGTTTAGGTCATGCTGGATTACAACTCACTTCACTAACAGCCAACAAAAGAATTGTTCATTGAAGGTGTGAACAGTATGAGTTATGCAACACATTTTGAGGTCCTCAAGTTAGGAAAGATTAGTCTAGTTGATGGTATACTGGTTGTTTCATCATATTTTGACACAATGATATAGTTTTACAGCAAAATGAAGCAAAATTTGGTCAGAAGATAAGTGATTATTTTTAGTAGTAGGACAAACATCAGATTTCTTTCATATTCCAAAATCTGATTTGTTTTACTGCATGTGCAACTGATTTTAATAATGTAACTATCACCTCACTAATGGATTTCTAAACAGAGATCTTTCTAGGCAGGATGCTGTGGTTTCATATTTTATTTGTTTTCAGTAAACACAAAAAGAATTTAGCTCTCTTGCAGTGTATTTTGAAACTAGAAATTGTTCACAATTATTTAACCCTAATATATTTCATCAGCATCTTATCTGTGCTACTTTAACACAAGATACTGTATGTAGACATTCAGTGATACATATAATACTGAAAGCAAGCTAAATCCAGATGTGGAATAATGAGCTTCAACATAAAAAGGTCTTCCAAGTAACAGAAATTTTCTATTTGCGTGAATGAGTAGCTATAGAACAGGGATGGACAACAATGGCAATTTTACAACCTGTGGACTTCAACTCCCAGAATTCTAGCCTTCTCCTTCTGCCTACAGTATAGTAAAATAGTTGGTGGAGGAAGAAATAAACGAAGAATCCACCCCAAAATCATTTCTTACTGAAGGATCCTAATTCTTTCCTCTTTGATTTTCATGTCATATGGGTGGCTATACAAATATGATAAATAAAATGTCATTCATGTAATAATGCATGTAATAAATGGGAGGAAAGGCAGTTTTATCGCTTTACGTGGAATACTGAAATAGTCAAAATAATGGAAAAAAACTAGGGTTAATCCAGATACTTACGCCTGTTAGTAATTATTTGTCTCTGCTTGTAAATAAGGAGTAGGATGAGAGGCAAACACAGAATGCCTACAATACAAGCCCCTGTTGCAATTGTGACTGCTGTGGTATCTGAAAAAAACAAACAAACCAAAAAACCACAATATAGAAATCAGAAAGGAAGCACATTTTTCTACTCACTGGAGGCTGTGGCCTCATTTTCTGAGTTACAATTATTGACTGAGTCCTCCTTTGTATCTGCTAATTTATACCCAAGGTGACAATGTCTGCAATTTCAAGGGAATCCCATAAAATAAAATAGATTTCCTCATCGTAAAATTTGATTACCACTTCCAAACACTGAATTAATACCCATTATAACAGGGTAAGGTAATGTGAGACTCCAGATAAAGTTAGAATACAATCATCATGACCAATTTTGAAGGCTAATGGGGAGAACTTGACTGCAACTACCCCATGCCTTACTGATTTGCAAAATCTGGTTTATTTGTGCCTTTGAGTCAGTGTTGACTCCTGACACCTACATGAACAAATCCCTGCAATTTTATTGGCAAAAGTTGGAAGTGGTTTAAGTATAAGCCAGAAGGCTTGAAAGAAATAAGGTGACAAATTTTATTTATTGTTTACATCCATCATGTTCCTATATGAATGATTTCTCTCAATGCTGCACATTAACCTTCAAAGAAAAACCAATAATATTGATTAACATAACATAAAACATATATAAGGCCAACATATACTGTATAAGGCCAACAATGTGTTACTAACTTAACAACTGCAGTGGTTCACTTAACAATTGTGGCAAGAAAGGGCAAAATTAAACTGTCAGAACAGAAATTTTGGGCTCAATTGTGATCGTAAGTCAACAACTATTTGCAAAAACATCACCCACTTCTGTTCTTCTGTCACTCAAACAAAGGTTCCCTTCCTACCAAAAACAAATTTCACTCAAGACTGACTGACTCTGGTCTGCCACACATGCTTGAGCATCTTGCTGAAGAAGATGATTAGACGGTTTCTTAGGGACTAGGTGGTCTATTGCTTCCTTCAAGAAAACAGGGCTCATCTTTTCTTTAAAAACCTAATTGCTGCCTGTGTCCAATTAATTGCCCCACCCTCATCAGGTAGAAGGCCATTTCAGAATCACTGCCATGAGATGAGCAGCCATAGGTTACATGAAACCTATCACTTTGGCCCTAGTGACTCAAAGTTCATCCTACAAAATTGTACAATATATAGAAGTCAAATTATGCTTGACAGAAGTAATTTTTCCCTCAGTATCACACTAAACTCTCAAAGCACATCTGTAGGTAAAGTACAGTCCACTACCAAAAATGTTCCCAACTACTAGAAAAGTGGTTGGATAAGATTGTGAAGCTGTTTCTTCACCATCCTCATCTCCCAAAGAACTCTGACTAATGTCCTTGGCATTGCCAAGCAGACACTTTGGAGGGCTTGTATCAACCATCCAGATCATACACATATTTCCCAGGCTGATCAGAGTTGTATCTGGGTACCAACCACTTCATCGGCCCCTATTTGGCCCATTTGGATTCAGTTAACATTTATCAGCCATTGGATCTCCCTTGCAGAGGAAAGCTGACACTATGACTTCAAAACTGAATACAGTATTATCTTAGTGTGGCAATAAAGTGTCTCTATTAGGTTGCCAATATCCTGCTCAAGAAAAAAATCATATGCCGAATGGCAGGTCACGCTACACTGGATATCAGAGATGAAGGAGTTGAAAATGTGATGGGACAACCCCATAATTGGTGGCCACAAAGTTCTGAACATCCTGAATAGTAGCAGTATCCGTATGGATACTAAGATATAACCAAATGTCTATGGAGATTCTCAGTCACCAAGGTCAAGGTTGTTGTTTTTTTTGAAGATGTTTCGCTTCACATCCAAGAACTGAATTCAAGGGGAAAAAAACAAAGAAAATCCAGTTGCCTTTTGAAAAAGCATCTTTTGGATAAGATCTAACCACAGCAGCAAATTACCTTCTTCAGCTAAGGCAGGGGTCTTCAAACTTGGCCCTTTTATGACTTGTGGACTTCAACTCCCAGAATTCCTCAGCCAGCATGCCTGGCTGAGGAATTCTGGGAGTTGAAGTCCACAAGTCATAAAAGGGCCAGGTTTGAAGACCCCTGAGCTAAGGCAAGGAAATAACTAGGAAACAATATTTATCTTTCTTGTCCAAGATGAGTATCTACCTGGAGAGAGACCTGAATAGGAAAACAGCACTCCCGTAGACCACAGTGGCCCTTCATGTCAGCCTTACATTATATATCAAACCAAGATACAAAGTCCAAAGAAAATAATTTTTACTAAGATGGTTTATTGTAAAAAAAAATCTTGTTAAGTCTGACTGTTAACTATGCCCATACTTCTTACACATGTGACTGTGTAAGTCAGGGTTTCTCAACCTTGGCAACTTGAAGCTATGTGGACTTCAACCCCCAGAGCTGGCTGGGGAATTCTGGGAGTTGAAGTCCACACAGCTTCAAGTTGCCAAGGTTGAGAAACACAGGTCTACGTTATTTCTTCCTCTCCTCAGATTGTTTTGGACTTGAGTTGGGCTTTTCGTCTCATCACTCTGCAAGCAGATCTGCCTTATCTCCAACAAGGTATCTTCTTTACTCTCTACACCTCATCCCAAGCACTGAACCTCTGGTGGTCCAAACCAGTTTTTTTTTTCAATTCTGTTGGGCTTTCAGGCCAATCCAAATTTTATTTCCACTTCCAGCCACCAATAACATTAAACAGGGTCAACAATAATAACTTTCTTCTGCTAGTGGAGTGTCTCTTCATTCTCTCTGAAATGACTAAGATCCCACACACACTTAAAAAAAAAAACCTTTCAGGTAGACTCACTAGGGATGATTTTCCTATCTTGAAATTTTAATTATGGTTCTCTATATCAGATATATTTATAAAAGGAGATTTTCATCTGTCCTCATTTATAAATAGACAATATATCAATATATAAAGAGGAAAATTATTTAAAATCTTGTTTTAACCTTCTTACATTTAATATCCTTTTTTAAAATAAATATTTCATCTTACAGTTTTACTATTCTACTGTTATTGTATTTTATGGTATATATCAGTGGTGGCGAACCTATGGCACGGCTGCCAGAGGTGGCACTCGGAGCCCTCTCTGTGGGCACACGTGCTGTTGCCCCAGTCTCGCCTTCCCCCACGACCCCCTCACCAGCAGCCCCCCTGGAGGAGAGTTGCCCCCGAGCGTGGCCCACGCGGAGCAGAACAGCCAAGGACATGGCAGCCAGGCAGCGTGGACAAGACTCTGCCTCACACCCCATCATGCACAGTTGATGCTGCGGGGCGCGGGTAGAGGGCGTGGTCGCCATTGGCGCTACTGGACTGCCTGGGCGATCTGCGGTGGGCCCTAGAGGCAGTGAGTGGCCCTGCGGGCAGGCAGGGCGGAGGACAGGGTGGGGCAGGGGCGGGGCAGGGGGTAGAATGGGGGTGGGGCCAGGTTTTGGGCACTCGGCCTCTAAAAGGTTCGCCATCACTGGTATATGTTATAACCTGTGGTAACAAAAGTAAACTAACTTACTTAATCTCTATTCCACCTAAGTATTCCCATTAATAAACATGCCAGATTTGCAAATCAGCCCCTCCTAGAAAAAAAACTCATTTTCTTTGAGAATTTGTAACACTCTTAATTGCTCCCATGAATCACTGTCTCCCACTTGGATTATATTTTGGGGGGAAACAATTACTACCTCTGTTTTAATTAAGAAAGAACATTAACAGCACTTAAGCCAACATAAGTAATTCAGACTATTGATCTTTGATCCCCGTTGACATTAAATGTCATCAGCTTACATTAGATGTGGATTAGTCCAGTGTAGAAGCTAAAGATTATCAAAGATATAATGAAGAATGAGATAGGAAAGAATCAGTGGAAATTCAGAAGAAAGGCCTGGAAATCATTGTAAATGGAAAGATAATTTAAGTTTATAAGATAAACAGCTTCAAGATTGGGGAAAATAAATAGAAATTGGACAGTATGAAACTGGGAGTTAATATAAGGAGACAGGTGCAAGAACAAAAGATTTAACCCCGAAACCTTTAGCTAAAATGTCAAATTTCAGGGATTTATACTTGAAAAAAATAATCTGCTTCTTTAAAAAAAAATCCAATTATGAGCATATGGTAAAGCAATCTTACTTTCCGTATCGTCAGCAAAATGAAATGTACAATTTGGAGATGAGCCATTTGCTGTGAATTTAAAAAAAAACAATAATAAAACGTTAGTTTCTTGGATGGCATATTAAACAAACAAACAAACAGATTCTTATTCATTAATAAATCTTTAAAAACCTATTTAATTATAACCTTCCTACTTCCAGTTTGAAGTGTCTGAAATTTAAATTAGTTTGTTATATAGGGTTCTGTTTAAGTCTTTTTCTTTCATTTATTTTGCTTTGTTTTTGTTCTGCTGTGTATTATCACTCTTCACTTTTTTCTAGTGCTCTGTTAAGGTAGAGAATTTCTTTTGATTAATTCAATTGCAAGTCCTTTTCTCTTGAATTTTTAGTTTGACATTATTAGTTTGATATTATCAGAATCAGTGATATTTCAATTCAGCTAAAAGCATGACTTTGACTTTGGTAATCAGAATGTCTGGAATGCAACACAGTTCTTAATCTGCTAAATCATTATTGCTAGTACAGTTGAGGATATCAGGCCTCAGATCTGACACTTGTCCCAGACTTCTTCAAGTATTAAGTTCTAGGGGGAAAAAACTGAATTTAATTCTAGATAAAGCTGTTAGGGCATTCCCCACTTCCTAAAACATAGTTCAAAGCTGCGTACACCAGAGGACTGTGCTACAAACCATGTAAATTGATCTGTTCCTTTTAATATCATGCATTACGTTATTATTTTAACTTTACAAATGCAAGGATTGCAAATAGAAATTATCAATCTCCTTAAAAAGAAAAAGGCCTGAGGGAGAGATATAACCAAAACTAAAAAAGAAATATACCTTCTCCCAAAGTAGATGGAATAGAATAATCCGACTTAAATCAAACTGATTTAAAGTATTGTAAAATAATGACAGGTGATTTTGTGTATTTTTTAAAAGCATCCTATTCCATTTTTTAAATCCAATTTTTCTTTAAATTGTACTCAGCTTTGGTTACTGACCGTAATAATATAATTAACTTCCCTTAACTGGTCAGGAAAATTTGATAATAGTAACAAGTATCTGTAGCTCGGGTGTAGGATGAGGGTGAAGGTTCGTTCTCTGAGCCTGTGGATTGGTTTCCCAACATTTCATTATTAGGCTAGGTAACATCTTCAGCAGAGTTTAGGGATGTCAGTGTCCATGTTCTTCAGTTTATAAGGGCTTTATGTGGTCAGTAGGTCTTGTGATGGTGAGATCACGTCAGGCGGGGATCCCATCAGATCAGGGTTTTGTGATGGGTCTAGCCTGATAACAAAACGTTCAAAAACCAACCCACAAGTTTGGAGAACAAGCCTTCACCCTCAAATTTGATAATCATAATTTCTAGAAAAATGCATTCCTCGTTTGCTACCTTTTCAGTACTACTTCTTCACTACTCAGAAAGAAATGTACATTTCATTTTTGAAAGGTGCATGTTGCATAAAGGTGACTAAAGTGACTTTATAATGTCACTGGTATATAAATTTAATAAATACATAAATCAAAAAATAAAGGTACTATTTGATTTGATATTTTTCAGCTCAATTCTCATCAGAAAATAGGATGTGGATCATAATTTCAAGCAAACAGATGCATATATAATCCATTAAGTTATAGCATCAAGTTCCAGATCAAGGGGAAAATGTTTCTCACTTCGATGCAGCAACTTTTTAATAACCGTAAGAAAGGGAATCTATTTTCATTATTTCAAAACCTGTTTTTATACAGGAAGGAAAGAAAGTTTTCCCCTATAACTTTGTCTTAAGCATTTTTTTTTCTGTTTTGACTGTCTTTCTGGAATTTCATCAAGACCAATTCATCTTGCATTATAGACATTCCTAGGAGAATGTGAGAAATACAGACCCTTAATTTTAACTATATCTGATTTAGGCACAGTGTTCTACCTTTCTGTATACGAAGTTCCATGAAGCCATGAGCATGCTGCAGGATATGTGGCTTGTTGTTTTCTCTCTTAGTCTCTATTATATAACAACAGTAGTATCCTCTGTCCTGTAGAGTAAGATTTGCTATAGTGACATGGAAAGTGCCATGATGATTCGAAAAGTATTCCAATCCGTGATGGTTGACTTGATGACCTTGAGCATATTTCTCAGCGGTGACATTCATATGAGGTTGTTTATGATGCTTCTCAGTTTCATGATGAAGCTCCTTAGCAGTGATGTTGCGGATATGCTTTCCTTGGGAACAGCTATGGTCATCTTTGTTGCTGAAGTACCAAACACTGGAGAGTAAATCATGGTGATTGGTGAGAGCCCCACTGATTTTACAAGTCAGAGTGAGATTTTGACCTTCAGGACACACATAGAGTGAATAAGGGGTAATGATTTCGAAAGTTGCACAATGTACTGTGTAGAGAAGAAAACAGAATGTCATATACCAAATAATGCAATACTGTTCAAATAAATGTAACTTCATCCTGTTTTGAGTGAAATTATAACTTCACTGAAATTCTACTTTCTGTGCTCTTAATATTTTATTTTAGCTTAATCATAGCTGTTTTGGGGGGGAGGTAGTCAGTTTTTTTAAAAAAATAATAAAATCAATAGGGAAAATAATTTACTTAGCATAAGCTACAGTTATATACACAATTCAGTGCATGCAATCAAGTATGAACAAAAAGGAAGAGATGTATCAAGAGGAGCATATTGTTAATTCAAACAAAATATTCTGGGCAAGGATTTACCACTTCCACTTGAAGAAATGCTGAATATGTAACTTTATATTTCAAAATTGCCTTCTTGTATATCTGTGCAGGTTTTCTTCCTTTTTTTCTTTTCATATAAGCTGCCTACCAAATGCTGGCTAAATACCATATTCTTGCCTCATCACATGAGGCCACATTGCTAAAAAACCTTCGTTAATAATTCAGTTTATATATATATATTATATATATATAATTTTTATTCAGATTATCATAGTATAAAACACAAATGAAAATAAAGATAATGGGGAAATGGAGAAAGAAAAGGGGAAGAGGGATGTAGGATAAAGGGGAAAAACAAAAAGCACTGACTTCTAATTTTTTTCAGCTCAGTAAAATACAAAATAGAATTACAACCTCAACTTTTTACTTTTATATACTTAGTAAATACTAGTCATTTCTATAATGACAAACTAATCAGCAAAATCCAAAGTCAAAAATTATTTTATTTTTTTTGGTCTCTGGCACAAAGACTAGAAGTGGTTTCTAGACAGAAACAAAACTAGATATATTCTTTTCTCTGATTAAAGCCTCTAATTTTGCCTCTAATCCTTTTTTTTTTTAAAGGGCAATGTGCATCTGCTAAATTAGAAGTTAGAAACTGAGACCTGACAAACAAATAACAAAAAAACTTGCACACTATTATTTCCAGGCATAAATAAGATGAATAATTGAAACTGCCTTCAAGAAAGTTGGAAATACTGTTACATAGTTTTATATTCCTTAATGCATATAGATTTAGAACTGTCCACTGATTCATATTTTTGCAGTTGATTAGGATGAATAGCAGGACTCAGTAATAATAATGAAGTATGTTAACAGTTGGAAAAAAGAACATTAGAAAAATATATTGTTAGAATTAGGGCAATTCGGCTTCAGTTTATTAAAAGAATATGATCCTAGACCAGTGGTGGCGAACCTATGGCACAGGTGCCAGAGGCGGCACTCAGAGCCCTCTCTGTGGGCACGTATGCGGTCGCCCCAGTCCTAGGCCTTCAGCTGGGTTTTATAAAACCTTTTCGCTTTAGGCCTCTGCTGCTGTGTGCAAAAAAAAAAAAAGGTTCAATAAATCAGTCAATTTCAACTTCTCGCAGGAAAAAAAAAGATCTTGCAAAGTTGAAATTGATTGATTGAATTTTTTAGTCCCACCCAGTCTGCCGTTACCACCGCAGCCACGCCCACCCAATGGGCCATGCCCACCCAATGGGCCACACCCACCCGGCACCTGACGATGCATAAGTGGGTTTTGGGTTGCAGTTTGGGCACTTGGTCTCTAAAAGGTTCACCATCACTGTCCTAGACCAAGCACAGAAATGAAAACAAAAGGAGAAAAGGAAACAAAAAATATATTGTAACATAGAAGTTTATTAGAAATTTGTTCATCATTATTTATTTACTTATTTAAATTTATCAGCCGCTCAACTCCACTGAACTCTTATTTCATGCCTGATTTTCACTGATATGTTACAAAAATTGGCTACAGTTCTACAGACTTCCTGATCCTAGTTGTTTAGTGGATAGTGCATGATTACCATGTGGGGAATGATCAGGATAGTTTGTAATCAGAAAGGAGATTACCCTACAGATATGATCGCTAGGGCAATCCAGAAAAATGTGCAGCACAGTTTCAGAGTCTGAACAGGTAATATATATGCTCTTGATAAGGAGTACCATTCAATCTAAATCAGCAGCACCATTAATGATAGAATGTCTAGATGTGCAAATGTGAAAGCTCTCCTATGAGATGGAACCAGGCAATGATACAAATTATAGTAAAGGGAGGGTGTGAACTCTCATTATTGCATAAATGTGGTCTGTTGGTTCTATTTCTTTGTAAACTGGAATCTAAAATTATTTGCTTAATTTCTCTCCAGGCTTCACCAAAGCCTATACTGTATATACATATAGAGTGAGGGAGTATTAGTTGGACATTTTTTTTCCTTATCCTCAAATTTCTTTAAGCCAATATTTTGACCAGCAAAATTGCAACTGAACTCGAATGAAATAAACTTTAACATTAGCAGTACATTAGCAACAAAATGGTGGCCTCAGAGTAGAAATCTTAAGAATTTAGCTTGAACAGTTTCCAATGCCCAAATATCCTTGTAAGCGCAATCCTGTGCACCATATAGCAAGACTCCACACTTTTTAGAACTAACATTTAATAGCTGCAGTTCCATCATTGCTCCTACATGAAAAGTTATAAAGAAATTTTCCCCTCCACGTCAAACTGACAAAATCACCAATTCCTCAGACCCACTACAATAATTACACTTTCCTTTTCTGTTATCTTGAGTGAAAATCCCCAACCTTCACCCAGAACTATGATAGACTTTCCTTTACACCTTGCTCAGTTTCAGTCTTTGAATGATACCATGAAACTTGCAGAACAACATACTGAGATGAAGTGCCCCTGCTCTTCCTAGTGAAATCTTTATAATGAAATCAATACAAAGATTTTAAAATTTTGCCACACTTGTTAAAGTGAATCATGCAGCTCTTAAGTAAGCCTAGTTTCCCCCATTGACTTTGCTTGTCAGAACCTATCTGAGAAGGTTGCAAATGGCAATTACATGACTCTAGGACACTGCAACTATGATAAATATAGGCCAGTTGCCAAGCACCCAAAGTTTGATTGTGTGAATGGGGATGCTGCAATGATTGCAAGTCATTTTTTTCAGTGCCTTTGTAACTTTGAATGGTCGCTAAATAAATGGATATAAGTTGAGGATTACTTTTAGCAGCCTCTCTACAGTAATATCATATTTATCTTTTTAAAGCTTTGTGTAACTATTTCATTTCCCTCTATAAATTAGCAGTGGCTGTTGAATCAGGGCAAAATAGGAACTATATCCACCCTTATATTTAGCAAAAACAAACAAACACTTTAGTTCATTCTGTTAAAATGAATTTTTAAAAAGCATATTGCCTTTGTCAACAACTTCGTAAACACCTTTTATAAAATGTGAGAAATCTGTTGATGTTAACAACTTTATATGTTCTCCCTTGTTTTCAGTTTGAGGTAAGTGCTGGTGTTCAGAATGTGAGATTCTTTAAACAAGGTGGAGCTAATCCCATATAGTTATGTACATCTTGTTCGCACAACAAAATAGGGCAATGAGCAAAATTCAACAACTGATCTATTGTACTCTTCTTTGTCAGTCTTCCATGAACTTGTCGGACCCTTCAAGCAGATATTGTTAGTAATTTCTCACATTTCAAACTTGTGGTAGAGCAGATTGCTGAGGAATTTAAGATAAAGGAATACTGTATAAGTTGCTCAATCCTCTTGAAACCTATCTTCAGATCTTTAATTTTGTGGTTATTTATAACTGCCTTACTCATTGACTTTAAAGTATTATTACAGTATGTTGTTCCATCACTGGACAAGCTGTTGGCCTCCTAAGCAAAAGTTTAATTCTTAAAAAGACATTGCAGTTTTCCAGATCTTCATTCCTTTTTTTTACAACTCCCACATTCATCCAATAGAGGCCTATATTGTTCACCTATTGTTCTATAACAAAATCTCATGTTGTAAGAACTTATGTTTAATTTCCCACTAGGTAATTAGTATATATTCATGATTCATGAAACAAATTATTTTCTCTGTAAGACCCCCTAGTTCATTTGACTACAAAATCCTATATAAACAAGAGGGTGAATGTGTTTTTCCACCTCACACAAGTTCCTCAACTTTTTTTTCTGAATTTAGGTACTTTCTATCTAGTAACTTTTCTTACAATTTGAGAATCTCTAAGCCAGGGGTGTCAAACTCAATTTCACTGAGGGCCGCATCAGCATTGCGGTTGCCCTTGGGGGGCTGGGTGGGTGTGGCCAGAGTGAGTGCGGCCTACTGGGTGGGTGTGGATGGAGTGGGTGTGGCCTACTGGGTGGGCGTGGCCAGTTCTACATCATTTGCGTCAAGGGTGCCTATGGGGGCCTGGGCAGGAGTGGGACAGATCTGAGGGTCTCTGGCAGAAGCAGGTGGGACCCGGGCAAGTGCCAAGGCATGGTCCACCGGGGCAAGTGCCAAGATGGCCACCACAAAATTGTACATTGGCTCCCAGCTGGCCTGGGCCAGGGTCAAGGCAGCGGGGGCCATTCCCTCACTGTTTCCAGGATGGCTTCGTGGGCCACATGAAACCACTTCACGGGCTGCATCCGGTCCCCGGGCCCTGTGTTTGACATGTCTGCTCTAAGCTATTAATTTTAGAGGCTTTCAGATCCAAGTACGGAAATATGTAGAAATCTTGTTTCTGAATTCTAGATTTAAATTAGTAAAATATCATACAGAATGTTTGTAATCCTTTTTTACTTTTTATAAGAATAATTATTTCATTGAGTGGTTGCATTCCGAATGACAATATAATAAGAACATCCCTCCCCCAAGTTCCCCTCTTAGGTATTATGGAAAGAGAAAAAGAGTCCTCTACTAAAGATTTATGTCTTATGAATGCAGGACTTCTTCAATAAACATTTTAGAATTAATAAACATCAGTAATTATTCCTTTTCAGGGGCTCTGGTGCTGAAGCAAAGGTTTTACATATTATGCTTCATCTTAATGTGGTTTCTTTGCTTTTGCCTTGGTGTGATGAAAGAAACCATTGCTTAAAAACTATAATTTTAGTAGAGCCTCAATCAAATCATACTAAGCCAAAAACAACCTACATTGTATAGACCAGATCTTGAGACAGACTTATGCTTTCTAATAGAAAATTCTAACAACCTCCCCAGGCCCCTAAAATGATTTCTTGGAGAGCACAACTTTGCTGGGGGGGGGGGGAACGGATCCAAATAGTGACGGCATCTTCTGAATGCTATCATTCATTTAATAAAACCAAAGCATTATAAGCTGACAAACTGAAAAGGAAGAACAGTCACTTAAATGGACCAGAAGCCCTTACAGTACAACATAATTGAAGTCTGGAGGATTGTTGATTTCTTCAGCGTCCACTTGCCAATGCTTGCAAGCTGGACACCACATGGCGCATTGTGCCGGTGCCCTGCTTGGGTGATTTGAGGCCAGTCACTCTCTCTCTCTGTCTGTCTGTCTCTCTCTGTCTCTCCCAGCCCAGCCCACCTCACAGGGTTGTTGTGATTGGGAGGCGGAAGGAGCATTAGATCTGGTCACCACCGCCTTAAAAGTGGGATTTTTAAAAATGCCTGGGTTTTTTTAGTGGTTTCAGCCAGGATGTCTTCCGCACTCGCCCCATCACCTCCCATCCTCCCAAAAGTTGCTTTCAAGCCAACGATCCGTGCCCACTTCTCAAAGCGCTTCTTATTCAGGAGCAGCTCCGGAGCAGAGCCGCCCCTTCTACCGAAACAGGTGCCTGGGCGCCAGTTCCCCTCAAGGCTTCGCCTTCAGCCAAAAGGACCTCGCAGACTCCGCAGAGATTGCTCAGGGCACCCGGCGCGGGAAGGCAGGGCAGGAACGCCCGAGGGCAGCCTTCGCCTATAGCCGCAACGGTGGCGGGGGGGGGGTGTAACCGGGTCCCGCTTGGCCCCTCTGCGCTCCCTTTGTGGGGGGGGGGCGCAGGAGGTCCAAACAAGCGGGCTCAGCCCTCGCGCCGTCCCGGGGATGGAGAAAGCAGAAGGAAATGCAAAAGGTGGTTGGGGGGGGGGGGAAGAGAGGCAGAGGACAGGTCCTTCTGGCGAAGGGAGCGGGAGACCCCCCCCGGCCGGCCCTTACCTTCGAGGCGAGTCAGCAGCAGCGCCAGCTGTACCAGCAGCCCCCGCTTGGCGGCCGCCTCCATTCCGTCCCTGAAGGCGGAGGTGGGGGGGGGAACCCGGGTGGGGGATTCCTCTCCGAGGGAGCTCCGGTCCTGCGCGACGACACCCGGGGCTGGGTTGTCCGACCGAAGGAGATGGGAGCGGGAGGGCGAGGGGGGAGGTTGCCCAAGGGCCGGAAACGTACTTCTTTTTGCAGCCCCGGAGCGCAACTTTTGGGCAAGGCGGAAGAGCGACCGAAGAGCACCCCCCGGAGGCCGGCCGGCGCCAGAAGCGAGGACTGCCGGGCGCGCCTGGCCTCGGGCGGCAGCCTAGACGAGCCTCTCCGGGCAGCCCGCTCTACCTGAGGCGGGCGGGGCTAAGCTTGCTGCCCAAGCAGCCCGCCTTTGCCTCAGATTGAGGAGAGGGTCGGAGAGCCGCCTGTCGGTTGGCGGGCATTGGAGACTGAAGGTTGCGAAATAGCCCAGCCTCGCTATCAGGGCTGAGCAGAAGCACCGGGCTGACGGACTGGGAGGGGCAGATGCGGGCGGACCGGCGGACTAGCCTCGGATTACCCTAGTTTCGCCTAAAAGAGAGCGGGACCCTGCGGTGAAAGGGAATCAAACCCCGGGTTAGTTCTTCAGCAGCCCTCGGCTTGCTAGAAAATGCCCCCGGAGGTCGGGGAGGACGCGGGCGTTAATCCGAGACAAGCCTCTCCCGCCAAGTAAAGAAGAAGCCAAACTAGCGACCCAAAGGCGTAACTCGACAGAAAGTAACTTCGCTTTTTATCTTGGCGTGCACAAAGACGCCCGTGCTCGCATTCAAGTTCTGTAACTGATTAAAGTCGTTAACGTTGGTTATTATTATTTATTATTATTATTTATTTGGTGCCTTCGAGTCAGTGTTGAGTCCGGGCGACTGCTTACACACAACCGCCTGCGGTTTTCTTGGCAAGGTGTTACGGGAGTGGTTTGCCTCTTTGCTTGCTCCCTGGGCCCGATGCCTTGAGTGCTACACCAAACTAGCCCTCGGTTCTCATCTCTCTAAATCGGGTCTTCAAACTTGGCCCTTTTATGACTTGTGGACTTCAACTCCCAGAATTCCTCAGCCAGGCTCTAAATTCTGTTACCGTATGATATGACCATTGAGAAATGTTAGTAAACCAGGATTTGTTCTAGCTGGCCATTATCTGGGTGCGTATGTACTAAGGAGGAGTTAGAGAAAGGGTTTTGTATCGAATAAAGCCCCTTTATTTCAAAATTGGCTGTAGCCTCTTTATTTTAAAAGCCCCCAAAGCATGACAAGCATAGCTGAAATCATGTATTTCCATATATTCCTGTTGATTAATGAAGATTACTACTAGACTGACTTCCAAGGAACTCTCACTTTAAGAGTCACAAATGAGCAGATACTGACCTGCAAAATCATAGACCATCAGCTTGTAAATCATGAAGCAAACCAGGCAATTTGCCAAATTCCAGTATGCCTGATTTTAGTCTTTTTTTGGTGTGGTTATTAAGTGAGTCACTACAATTGTTAAGTGAATTACATGCTCATTAAATGAATCCAGCTGCCCCCTTTGGCTGCTTGTTGGAAGCCACTTGCATAGGTTGCAAATGGCAATCACATGATTCCTGGACATTGCAACTAGTGAAAATAAATGCCAGTTGCCAAGTGCCTGAATTTTGATGCTACGTGGACATAAGTGCAAGGACTGGTTATAGGTCACTTTTTTGAGTGCTGTTGTAACTACAAACAGTTGCTAAACAAACGGTTATAAATCAAGCACTACCTGTACTGCAGAAGTATATGTATGCAGTTGAGTATTCAGTAATGTTTCAAATTCAGTTGATAGAACATACTTCTGCATAGGAGCCAGAATATTGTAGGCCAGTGATGGCAAACCTTTTAGAGACTGAGTGCCCAAACTGCAACCCAAAATCCACTTATGCATCGTCGGATGCCAGGTGGGCGTGGCCCATTGGGTGGGCGTGGCTGCAGTGGTAACAGCAGACTGGGTGGGACTAAAAAGTTCAATCAATTCCAATTTTGCAAGATCTTTTTTTTTCGTGAGAAGTTGAAATTGACTGATTGAACCTTTTTTTTTGTACACGGCGGCGGAGGTCTAAAGCGAAAAGGTTTTATAAAACCCAGCTGAAGGCTTAGGACTGGGGCAACGGCGCACGTGCCCACAGAGAGGGCTCTGAGTGCCACCTTTGGCACCCGTGCCATAGGTTCGCCACCACTGTTGTAGGCAGACAGATTACATGACAGATTACACACACTCAAAAACTTCCCAAACTCAGCCTATTTATTGGTCTCATGTGGTTTCATTGCAACATCTTAAAATGGTGCAAATGAACACCATTTAACCTTCCACCTTGTGAGTGGATATGTATATAATATATTCAGCTAGAATACCACTGCATCAGATCTGAAAAATACAGTAGTACATATTAATCCAATATGGTATATTTGATGCATTTCTTAAAAATTGAAGAATTGTTTTCTGCCTCCCCTATGTAAAATCCATTTCTTAGGAGTCATTATTAATATTTTAGTGACAGTAGTTATTATTTAGCTATCATATTAAAGTCCAGAATTAAATTTTCTTTACAATGTAATTGTAATGTTTGTGCCCTCTGATTTCTACTTTCTGATTAAAATGAAGCTGTTTTAATAACTCAAATGGAGAACATGATCAAGTTTGCTTTGTTTGTTGTTGTTGTTGTTGTTACCAGGATCAATATGTGACTTACTAGCTGGTTTGTTAATATTTTAAAAGGATTGAGTCCCCATTTCACTAGTTATCTTCCCTTAGTCCAGAATTTGCAGAAAATTCTGTAATTTACAGAACCAATTTTGGACATTAAATTAGAGGCAAATTTTCCGGTCTGGATTTAGTCTGAAGTTCAATTCTTAGACATCAAAAATTTGGTCCAAAACTGTCACAGACAGCATCAAAGTCATGATAAGAAAGAACCTGGTGCAATGTAAAGCAGTTTCCTATACAGTTTTTTTCTTTTTTGCTCCTAAACAAACATAGGATGTCATGCATTATTTTCTTATGTAGATTTGACATTTCTTATATTTGCTGGTATGGTGAAGTAAGTGTTTTACTTTGAAATTAAAATAGCATTAGAAATTAAAAGGGCATTTTGTTTGATAGAAATGAATGTTTGGGAGACAACTTTTCTTTCATACACCTGTGCAAGATATAGCTTTCAAAAAAGTTAAAAGTGAAATATAATTGGAACAAATGAATGTGTTCCTTTTACTTATATTGGTTACTTTACAAGGAAAGAAAAATTCACTACAGAAATAGCCCTATTCTGCCTGCTTAGCACTTTACAGGTAGTCCTTGACTTATGATTACAGATAAGCCCAAAATTACGCAAGACAGTTGTTAAGTGAGCTTTACCCCATTTTACAACCTTTATTGCTACAGTTAAGGGAATCATTGCAGTTCTTAAGTGAGTAACATTATTATTAAGTGAATCTTAATTTTGCTTGTCAGAAGGTCGCAAAAGGGATCATGTGACCCGGAAAAACTGCAACTGTCATAAATACATGCCAATTGCCAAGTGTCCGAATTTTGATCATGTGATCATGAGATCATAAGTGTGTAAACTGGTCATAAATCACTTTTTCCATAAATAGTTGTAAGCCGAGGGTTACCTGTGCATAGGTAGCCGAGGGTTTTGTGTTATAGGAACATAAATATAAACCATACTGGGAATATCCAAGATGGCAGCTCTGCTACAATTGCTGGGGTAGAGAGTCAAAAAGAATCAAAATGACAGCTACAACTCACAGTTCTGCCTCATTTTAATATAAAAAGCAGTAGAGCTTCAAATATACAGTCACAGTTGACTTCTGTGATTGGAATGGGACAACTTGGTGTGGCCAACTCGCCATGGCCAACTCACCAAGCCGACTCGCAGTGGGAAAACTCTCTGTAGCCAACTCGCTGTTGCCAACTCGCTG
The DNA here is from genome assembly GCF_001527695.2 of Protobothrops mucrosquamatus. Lineage (NCBI taxonomy): Eukaryota > Metazoa > Chordata > Lepidosauria > Squamata > Viperidae > Protobothrops > Protobothrops mucrosquamatus. The sequence goes on from NW_015386535.1 coordinate 307,321, forward strand.
TGGGACAATTCAGCAATTCAATTCAAATATTTAAAATAATTTAAAAAATATTTTACATTTTGTCATTCACATTTCATTCCTTTGGCATCCTTTCTTTAATGATTCTATTCCACTGTTTCTTTGAAATTAGTGTAACTCTTGTCCTGCCGCAAGTTGGCCACAGTGGGTGGGCCATGCCGAGTTGTCTTAGATCAGAAGTGTCAAACTCGCAACGTCACGTGACTTGTTGCGACCTATCGTGTCTTTTCTGCCATTGCCGGCAACGGGGTGGGTGCGGTTTCGTGGGCCGGCAGTTTGTCACCCCTGTCTTAGACCATTCTGTGTTACCCTTGATCTCTGCAAAATATTGGTTAGAAAAGACTATAAAGAAAGTAGGATTTATTGAATTTGATTTTTCCAACATCTATTTTTTTCTTTAAGTCACTTATCAGGCGTGCATGAAAGCTGGTGATGGTCATCTTTGTCACAATAGGAGAGCTAATAATAAGATTTTTGGTCCGTTAAACATGGTGAAATGGCCACCTTTGAGACAATCAAGCAATATTAAAACAAAATAAGATGGCTTAAGATGGTGCAACTTTGAATCAGGAAAACAAAGTCTAACAGAGGAGTAGGAGGGAAGTAAGATTCTATGTTAATATATAGAATAAAGCAGAGAAGTTTGCAAGTTGCACTTAGCAACAATGCATCTTGCTTTCTGGGTAGCACTTTTAACTTACAGGTTGCTGCAAAGTTGCTTTATATTGGATTATGACCTAGGATTTCAGGCGCTTGGTCTAGACTTTAGGAGATGCTGCAAGAAACAGTTAAATTGAGGAAATCATTTTATATTATAAATGTTTATTATTATTATTATTATTTATTTGATTTGTATCCCGCCCTTCTCCTCACCGGACTCAGGGCGGCTGACAGCCTTATAAAACAACATTACAACAAATATCAATATTAAAACCAGATTAAAAGAAAATATTTGTAAAGGCCTAGTCGTTAAAATTACCCTTAAAAACCCCACTAAAATTCCCTAGGCCAATCCCGCTTG
>NW_015386535.1:309009-342545 GCF_001527695.2 Protobothrops mucrosquamatus
CCGCATAACAGTGCCCCCCACTCCCAACCCACCCAACCGTCGCAGCATGATACCGTGGTCCACGGTATCAAAAGCCGCTGAGAGGTCCAAAAGAACAAGGACAGAGGAATAGCCCCTGTCCCGGGCCCTCCAGAGATCATTTACCAACGTGACCAATGCCGTTTCCGTGCTGTATCCCGGCCTGAAGCCCGACTGGAGCTTAGATGTACTGTTGTTGTTCTTTGCACTTATGTATACATACACACAAACACTATGGACAGATTGCAAGCCAACCCTGATATGTTGAATCTTTGCTACAGATAGGGAGGGATCCTCCCCCCCCCCATGTAAGAATAGACAACCCTAAGAAGAGTTGCCTTCGTCAGGCTGATATGTCCTGTAATGATAAAGTCAAAGTATACCTGCTTTAATTTGCTCCACATTATCTAACGTTTCTTCACTTCTAATTTTCTCACCTGCTACTGTTAGCTCCCCTGAGAAAATACAGTATTCTTGCTTGCTTTTCATATTTGAACGTGCATCAAATTGTTTTTGCAGCTTTAGCTATTCCTGGATTAGGAGAATCTATCCAGCACAGTCCATCTCAACTATTGTAGCATGCTTTTACTGTGCTACCTAGGAGAGTGGCCTAGAATTTTTGGCTGGTGCAAAATGCAAAATTGGACAGCAGAACATGAACATGTTACACCCTGTACAGCTTAAACCTTGGATATCAAACATAGCACCTTCTCCCCATATGTACCTGCTCATCAGCAGAGGTATCTCTCACCAGATGTTAGGAATTTACTAAACAAGGAAATACATTCTTGCACCTATTCATCTTGGTTAAATTGGTTCTTTGTAATATGATTTGGTATTTTTCCTGTGTTTTAGAGTTCTTTCTAAGTTATCTGAGACTTTTAGTGATAATTTTAAATAAACATTTTGACTTAATGCTTAATTGCTTAATTAATTAAGGTTCATTTAGAGGGGCTTTTTACTAATAGAAGGGTGAGTTGAAGACGTATAAATAAAAACACAATAAAAAACAGTTGTGTGCCTTCTGATACTGAAACAAAGCATATTCCAAATAAGCTTGCGTTCTCCCAGTAGCTCTTATTCTAAAAATGGTAGAAGTGCCCAAAACAAATTTGATGAAATTCAACAATGCTTGCTTATAGGTATATATGCATTAAATTGCACTGTGAGGTTTTTTTTTAAATCAACTTTATAAATCTTTTGGTGGAACATTAATGAGAGACATTCCAAGAGATTACCAACTGAAAGGTATTTGAACAATATGAATATTTGTATGGTTCCCATATAATCTTCCTTTTTTCTCCTTCGCATGATTCTAAATGTCTTGCTATTTATCTATAGGCTACAACAACAGTCTATGTAACCATCCTGGATGAGAATGATAATCCTCCAGTATTCCAACAGCAGCAGTATGAAGTCACTTTGGATGAAGGTCCAGGCACTTGGAATGCCGTTCTTATCACCATTAGTGCTATGGATCGGGATGAAGACTTAAATGGGACTGTTACATACGCCATCACAGAGGGGAACATCATGAACACCTTTCACATCAACAGCACTACAGTGAGTGGTCCATCAGTCTTCATGGTCCATCAGTCTTCACTGCTAAAAATTAAAACTGGTCTGTCATTTTAGGGACAAATACGTACCATGAAGGAATTGGATTATGAAATCAGCCATGGGCGGTATACACTAATAATCACAGCCACAGACCAGTGTCCGATTCCATCACGTCGTCTCACATCTACTACAATGGTATGTTTCTCTTCTGAGAAAGAAATGAAATGTGTAGGCATGGCAAACAAACACATTCCTCTTTAAAACAACCAGCTAAAAATTACCACTAACTATTATTTTTACTACCAACAGCAAATTGTTACAGCAGTGTACTTCCATTTTTTTTAAAAGCTAGGATCACAGAATAAGAAAGAATTAATGCTTGCCTATACTGTGAACAAGAAGCTCTTGATCTCCCAGTAAATATAATCTTTCTACGCTATAAAAAAGTGACTCAGAGCAACTATTATTTCAATGGTTTACAGAATGGAAGTAAATTCCATGAACAGTTTCCAGAGGACCTTCTTATTTGTCCCCAGGACAGATTTAATTTGAAAGATGGAAAAATCATTGAACTGTGTGCAGTTCAATTTGTCTTTCTTTCCTTTCCTTTTTAGCATCTCTTTATTAATCCTTCTTGTAGGATTGATGAAAGTGGGATTTGGCTACATTTTTTTTGCCCGTAATGGCCCAGTGAGATTTATTTTCTCCTCTACTGTTATGGAGGCATATTGGTAATATCTTGTTATGGAGGCATATTGTGCTTATCTTGGAAAAATTTCTTAAGAGGAGGTATTCAGAGTTGGGACAAAATTTGCCTAATTAAAAGATAATTGTAAAGAACCTTCTGAAAACATGGATTTTTACATTTCCCCAACTTTTAGTAGAGTACAAGTGGTAGCATTAAAACTTGTCACCAAGGGGATTCTTCCATGCGCTAGTGGTTAATTTCTAAATCAGCAAATAAGATTTTAAAATTATTTCTGCCAGACAAATACCATGTTTAACCAAAGGAAGGAAATCCTCACTTTCAAAGTTGGCAAAAATCCTGTGCAATACGTAGTTTCTCCATCTTTTTAACATGGAGAAAAATACAGGGCCAGGTATACATAAAAACACTCCCAAACATTCCCCTTCTAATTTCCAGCAGAAAGAACAGAACTGACACAAGCGCAAAAACAGAAATAAGAAAGAGATGGGGTTAGCAGAACAGGAAGCTGGACAAGGAAGGGAAGAAAAGAAAAATGGGAAATGAAGCAAGAGAAAGAGGGGGCCCCACTGGAAAGACAAGGCAAAAGAGAGAAGTATTATACAGGAGTTAAAATTCAGCAAGGCAACAATGTCTCTTCACAACTTAACAGTTGATAAAAGCTCAAACCTTTTTCAACAATGGTGTCTGCAAGTTGTTCAATTTCAACTACTTCTAGTCAGTTAATTTCAACTACAGTACTTTTAATCCATTGCAACATCTAACATGGAACTGTAATATTTCTAATAATCAATATATTGGAATTTGGTTACAAGAGAATGGCAGATAGATATTTTTAGCCTGATCCTTGCCTTTGAACATAGAATCCAAAGATGATTCGACAAACACATTAAGTCCTTGTTCACTATGATTGCTTCCTGATTTAATTTGATTGCAGCATAGTGGCATAATAAATGCTAGATAACATTCAGAATACAGTAGCTAACATAACCTTTGAAAAGACAGCAACTAAGATCAGAGCTTATTCTGGCAAACCCTCACATCATTTTAATATATCAAGAAACACAATTTGCTGGTTATTGTAGAATGCTGAAGTTTAGATCTCAGTTATCTGTTTTAGTCTACCCCAAAACTTGCCAAGTCAAAAAGGATTAAAGGTTGTTGCTTCTGGCTTCTTTATTATCTATTTCTCTATGAAAAATATTGGGACACTTTAGGACAGGGGTCTTCAAACTTGGGCCTTTTATGACTTGTGGACTTCAACTCCCAGAATTCCTCAGCCAGCGTGCCTGGCTGAGGAATTCTTGGAGTTGAAGTCCACAAGTCATAAAAGGCCCAAGTTTGAAGACCCCTGCTTTAGGATTATTGTTGCAAACAAAAGCAACATCTAAAGCATTGTTCATATAAAATAAATATATTTCCTGCCAGCTGTGTAAAAGATGATCACTTTATTGTTTTCATAAAGTAGACGTCCCAAGTCAACATTTACACTTGTTGTTGAAACATTTTAGAACACCTCTGTGCCTTTCTGTATTAATCTCAGGTGTTGATAAATTTGAATGATATCAATGACAATCAACCAACGTTCCCTCGTTCTTATGAAGGGCCCTTTGATATCACAGAAGGACAACCTGGTCCCAGGGTGTGGACTTTTCTAGCTCATGATGGGGACTCAGGACCCAGCGGGCAAGTTGAATACAGCATCATTGCTGGAGATCCTCTTGGTAAGTGATGAAAATGAAAAAGAAGTAGAATCAAAACTCTGTTGTTTACCATTTTTACTTCATCCAGAAATGCATTATGGAAAAGAATGGTCATCCTACAAGCCAAGGAGCTGACATTTTATGTCTGCCTTGTTTCTTTACTTCCCTAAGCAAATAGCAATGCTTATTAAAAGCAAGCTTCTATATACATAGAAAAGGATAATTTTACCATTCCAAATTTGAAATGAAAACTAATACTATTGAACTGAAATAGGTTTTTTTTTAGTTCTTCAATTTTAGAAATCTATGAACCCTAAATATGTCTTCACATTCTATTTTAATTAATGATTTGGGCAGATTTGGACAGCATAAGGGATCTGCAAAGCAGATCTCCTAATTCCCCCATTAATTGTGGGAAGATTTTGGGCTTTCAGGATCTAGCTTGGTCAAAACGGAATTTCTTCTTCGAGAACATAATTGAAGAGGAGCCATTCAGTTGCTGTTATTCCTAAAGTTGAAGCCAAAAGTTTTTGCAAATCATCTTTCTCTCTTATTCCTGAAGTTCACAGTCTAAAGTAAATGGAAAACCACTTTCAACATCAATGAAAAACATTGTTATGAATATCTGATGTTGCCTGAGCTTTTCTTTGATGATTGGTTGCTCAATGTAATGTCAATTACTATAATTCATTTATTTTAGAAGAACTGGTATTATAAATCACAAAACTGTTAAGGTTTTCCCATTTCCTTTTAGGCAGATTCTGCATCTGAAATGGGCAAGAAATATCTTTCTGTGTTTCAAAGCATTTTTATAGTTTTGAATATATATTGCCTAAACCTTTGTAGACCTTTTTGACTGTTCAGTGTTTTGATATAAATATGATTTAAAACATAATCTGTTCTCTAGACAAATCCTAAACCTAGATCAAGAGAATCCAATTATACAAATGAGTCAAAAACATTATTAATTTATCATTCAATTATTTCTTGAGAAAAAATTATCCAAAGCTACAATGGTAAAAGTGTATGAATGTTTGCTTTCAGTAACTGGTGTATTCCCAATGGGAATCCAAAACTGAATCTAAAGGTTCCTTATAAGTATTTATCAGTCCTACACAATAGCTTGAATGATTTTTATCCCATCCTTCCTTATAGAACCCTTTCAGCTGAGGGATATTGGTGGCCTCCCTCAGAAGAACTGCCAGCTTCAGATCCTTCTACAACATTTCTCTAGGATAAAGTTTCAGGATTTTGACTTGGCCACTGAAATGTCAAAATATTTTGACATTTTCTTGTAGAATCTGCTGGTATGGTTCATAAGACCATCAATAATGCCAAGTTATCCTGGTCCAGAGGTAACGAAGTAAGCCCTATCATGATACTGCCAACATCATGATGGGATAAGATTCTTGGAATGCAATGTTTGTCTTTGACCAAATGTAACACTGTTCATCCAAGTCAAAACTTCTGTATTAGTCTTATCCATTCACAAAACATTCTTCCAATAGCCTTCTAGCTTATCCATTTTGACTTCTGCAAATTGTAGAGGGACAGCAGTGTTCTTTTTGAAGGGCAGTGACTTTCTTCTTTCACACTATTGTTGTTCAGTGTTCTAATGAAGGTCGTCTCATGACATTCATCAATGCAATAGAGGCCTTTACTTCTTCAGACATTACCTTGATGTTCTTTGAGACCTCCTGGAGTAGGAGGTCTTGGTGTGTTCTTAATTGATCAACCACTCCTGGGGAAGGTAACAATAAATTCCCTTCATTTGCATTCTAGCTGCCTGACAGTGGATTGGTAAAATCCAAACTCTTTGGAAATAGTTTTGTAACCTTTTCCAGCCTGGTAAGCATCAATAACTGTTTTGGGGAGTCTGCAAAAATCTACTTTGTTCAGGCCACAACATACTTCCATATATTTCTGTGGTAAAGCTATGACTTTGATAGTGAATACCCAGAATTCACATTCTGACTATCAGCTGATTGACTGAAACAACTGATTCTAATTTCTCTTTCAAATAAACTAATAATCCTAGAGGACCAGATATTTTGCCACACCCAAATATATAGTTTTGGATCATTCCCCTCAATAAATAAATGAACCAGTTTAATGTTTTTGACTCATTTCTTTAATTGGATTCTCTTTATCTAGTTTTAACACGCGTGGAGAATAAATCATGTTTTAGGTCACATTTATGCAGAAATTCAAAAAGGTTTACAAACTTTTAAGCACCACTCTATGTAAGTGTGAGTGTATGCAATATGTGTGTGTGTGTGTGTGTGTGTGTGTGTGTGCATGTATGCTCTTCTAATAGATTTTGTTATATCATTATGCTAGCTTTCCTCATTCTGATTTAAATACCCTGAAATCAGTGCTAGAAATGGAAGAGGCAGACTACTTAGAAATTGAACAATCTTTTCATTAGAGGAAGGAAAGAGAAAAAAAAAAATCATGTCAGGATAGTGAAGAGAGCCATTCAAAACCATATTAGCAGGGCCTCTTCTGAGAAATAGGAGTGTGTACATCAGGAAATCCTGTTGTAAGAAACACCCGTGATGAGAGGAAGCATTGCAAACTTTTTGTGCTTGCCATATTAGAAGGTGCTTTTGCAAGCTCACCAAGTGTTTTGGAAGGAATATCTAGCTTGCCTTTGAAAGAATTAAAGTGTGTTTCTGATCAAAGAAAAGTATTCTCTTCTGAAGTTAAAGCAACACCCCCCCTTTTTTTTTTAAGATCTCAGGAAGGACCAGTTTTTTCAGTCTCTTATAACAGTGTTTCCCAACCTTGGCCACTTGAAGATGTGTGGACTTCAACTCCCAGAATTCCCCAGCCAGCACAGCTGGCTGGGGAATTCTGGGAGTTGAAGCCCACACATCTTCAAGTGGCCACGGTTGGGAAACACTGTCTTATAAGAAGTTGATCAGTGCAAATTTTTTCAGTGCTTAAATGGTGTCACAATATTTCTGCAATATGTATCTCTTGTCTATCGATCTGTCTATTTTTTAAAATATTCCTGTGCTCTCTACCCTATCCTGAACATGAAGGGAATTTAAATAAATAGGAACTCCTTTTAAAGTTCAACTTTTGCTCGGTGTCAGAAAAACTTCAAAACAAAGGTCTTGCAACATATCTAGATTATTGAGCAAACTCCTAGAGGAAAAAGGAAGTTTTGTAGTTAGAGCTAATTGGAGCATATTAAATTTATGGCCCTAGTAATTACTGTAGGGCGACACAAAACATGAGATGTAGTTGTCTGAGATACAATAAGGATGATTTTTTTTTTTTTTAGTCTTCTTTGGACATCTGAAAATAACTTTGTTCAACTTCCAATCAACATCGGTGTTTCTTTGTGGACTTAGGCCTTGGATACATACCCCAAAATTAAGCAGAAGGACCAAATTGGAATATAGGTTAATCACCCAGCAGAAATAGTATGTGGTCATAAGGAACAATTTACTTGGAACATAATTATATATAATTCATAGAAAAAGATGAAGTGAAAGAAACTGTGGGTAAGAAAAAAAATACACAGAGATTGTTTGCTACAAAACAAAAGAAACAAAAACAACAAACAAAACAAAAGAAGGTATATACAGTAGAAATAAAAATATGGTGACAAGAGTGCAGTCAGAGAGGGAAGGAATATTTATACAGAAAGTTTGGTTGGCAGTTGAAAATGTTTTGGAACTAAGCAAAATGCCTTCAGCAAAGTAAGTGGAATTGAAAAAAAATGATGAAATAATATGTGTCATATGGAGTAATAATTGCACAAGCTCAGTAATTGTCTCTTCAATCATAGATAACACTATATTTTTCCTGAAAATAAATCTTTGTATTAAATAATATAATAATAATAATAAAACACAGAGTACTGTTCATGGACTTTTCAAAAGAGGGAGATGAATATATATCATCTAAGTTTGCATACCTGTATACGCTGTACTAGAAGCTTTTTTAACTAAAATCAAAATGAAATAGTTTGAGATGAAACTAGATAAAGGAAAGCTGGGATTTTTGGGATTCATAAGAAAGTAATAGTGATATATCAAAGAGAATTTTAAGCAAAAGCCATAAATGTCAGTGCCCAAGAAAAATGATGAAAAGAAGTCCTAAGTGCTGTGAGAACTCTGAAAAATTGTAAGGTTGCAGAGGTAGATGATGCAACTGGAGAAATGTTAAAATGTAGTTGTGGCTGTGAAAGTTGTGCAAACTTGCGTGTGAAGAATGCATTAGTGCCTGATGATGGGAAGCCTGTCATTATTGTTTCCTACACAAAGGGAAAGGCAACAATAGGAAGTGTACACTGTTTGGCAAGTTTCTGATTAAAAGGAATACATGAAGCACCAGTACACAAAGTTGCTACGACAGTCCAGTTCTACATCCGGCAGGAGATGTCAAACAAGATGTTTGCTCTTCACCAGGCTATTGAGAAAATCCGTGTCAGAAAAAATAATAATGATTATCACATGATTGTAAATTTAGAGAAAGCGTAAGATAAAATGAATATGTTTGAATTATGGGATATTTTGCATGAAAATGGAACTGAAGGTTGGTTGCTGAATCCCACATTGCAGGACTCAGATCAGGGCTTAATAAATGGTATGATCCTGAGCAACATCAAAGGCTAAGATGTCTCCTTAGTTGTCGAATGTATGGAGAAATTAATAATTAATCTTGCTGGTGGTTTTAGGAATGTGTTCGCTGGGAGCATAAAAGGGCATGTACTTCTGTATGCAGCAAATACCAGGAAGGATTTGTGATGCTTATTAGATTGAATAGTGCAGTGGGGATAAAAATTAATGATTCAAAATTAAAAAAAAACTACAACAATCTGAAGTTGAAACCTTTCATTTCTGGATTATAGACTCCATGGCTGCCCCTGCATAAATTTGACCAAATGATGACTTGAAAACCTTGCTATTGTAGAATTTCAGTGGGCTAGTAGCTCAGTAGGTGGCACAATGGCTCGGCGCCCCCTACTGACAGCCCAGGTTCAAGATTTGAGTTCTGTGCAATGAGATGAGCTCCTGTTCCTGCTCCAGCTCTGGCCCACCTCGCATGCAAATGCGAGTAGATAAATAGGTACCACTTCAGTGGGAAGATAAGAGCATTCCTTGCGCCTTTAGTGTACAGCCATGCTGACTACTTGACCACACAAAATGTCTTCAGAGAACACTGACTCCCTTGGCCAAGAAATGGAGGTGAGCACCACCCACTAGAGTCAGAAACAATTACACAGGTAGGGTTGCCAAGTCTGCTTCCAAAAAATAGCGGACAAGCGGGGGGTGGGGTTAAGTAGTAAAAAAAGTAGACTATACAGCTTTAGATTACGTACCATTTCATCATAAAGCTTTTGAATAAAAAAATGTCCACTATTTTGTGAAAAAAAATAGTGAACATAATGTGAAAAAAGTGGACTGTCCACTCAAATAGTGGACACCTGGCAACACCTTTTTTAATAGCTCAGTATTTAACTATCTTGCATATTTTTCATCTAGCAATTAGATAAATAACTAGTTCAGATTTTAAATATTTTAGACCTTGTCCAATATTTTAATATCTGCATTTATATTATTTTATTTCAAACTGTCAGTGTATCAATCATTTAGAACAGGGGTCTTCAAACTTGGCCCTTGGCTGAGGAATTCTGGGAGTTGAAGTCCACAAGTCATAAAAGGGCCAAGTTTGAAGACCCCTGATTTAGAACTTAGTAATGACATGTCTGCAAGAAAACAACTAAAGTCAGATCCCACCATTTAGAAAATTTCTGTTTATATTCCTAAGACCTCTGTAACTTTCCACAAGTTTCCATATGATTTAATTCAAATTTACACATTAAACACTCTACTGGTGTTTTGGAGGGACGTGAAGACCTCACTATTCACCCAGGCCTTATCAAGCATATTCTTTTCCTTTATTCCCATCTGAATTTCTTCTCTCTGAATCTTTGCCCTGTTTTATTCTGTATTGTTTTCTTTTCTTGCAATTTGCAAACCTGTTAAAATTGCTGGGTGTCAGGCAGTATATACGGTACATTTAATTTAATAATAATAATAATATTTAAAAAACATAATAAAACAAACCTTAAAATATATTAAAAACACTATACAGCAATGTTCAAGAAAATGTATCATTAAAAAAATGCAGGATGGGATTTCCCCCCCAAAATTTATAACCGAAAGATGTGGATGTAGAAGTAAATTTTCAAGATACTGTAAAAGCGAACATAAAAGGCACCTGCTAAATTTCAGGAATAATGAGCTTTTCAGTGGGTGGGTGCTCCCACAGGAAAAAAAATCTGGCCCTGAGCAATCACCAGATGGCATTCAGCAACTCCTTTTCTTATTTATTTTTTATTTTCTTAATTTAATTTAATTTAACTTTAAGACACATGGACTTCAACTCCCAGAATTCCTCAGCCAGAATTTTATGAATTGAAGTTCACACATCTTAAAATTGCCAAGGTTGGGAAACCTTGCTGTAGACAATTCTAAATTAAACTTCCAGGTTTAAAAGTGGTGTGTCTCTGATGAGACAAACAGAGGCCTTTCCACTTAGATTATAAGCTGCCAGAAATATCTGATGAGATATAAGCCTGAACAAGCATAAGATTGCTTTTCGGTTGTTGTTGTTGTTGTTGTTGTTTTTTAATGAGATCAAATTGTGTGGTTCAATTTAATTATCTCCTAAATGTGTTCAGTTTCAATTCCTATTCTTCCTAGCCAGTTGGGAATGATGGTCATTGAATTTTAACCCATCTGGAAAGCTTGAAAGGCTGAAATACATTAATATATTAAGGTTGGAAGTGTCTACCAGAGGTCTGGCTGAGGAATTCTGGGAGTGAAGTCCACAAGTCATAAAAGGGCCAAGTTTGAAGACCCCTGGTGTATACAGTCTTAACTGAAAACAAATCCCACTGATTGCATCCATAGTGTTTATCTATCTTGCCAGTTGGAATCTGGAGCTTGCTGGCTAATAATGTGTAAATTTACATTCTGATCTCTACAGATAACGTAGAAGTTGAATAGAAATAGAATAAGTAATAGGATATTGTATTATAAACTGAATAATAAAAATAAAATCTCTACAGTGGAGCATTTTAGGTAAGTGTAATGTATTGGCCACAACTGTTTTAAATCACTTGCTTATTGTCTGACCTACATTGCTGTATTGTTTAACAGTTGCTGTTACTGAAAGCCAGACTGGCTGTCTCCAAGCTAATAATGAGGTTTTGGGCGGGGAAACTGTTACTTTAAATGTATTGGTTGCCACCTAGAGGCTAACTGTATAAATAGCTGTGCAGCATCCTTAAGGGCTGCTTCTGTTCTGAGTTAATATACTTATTGTTTCAACACTCTGCCTCATTCAATGCCTAAATAACCAAAGATATAACAGTAAGTTTGTTCCCAGTTCATGTTTTCCCATTTCCCTGAGAAACATGAAGCTTTCTAGAATGCTTGGAGTGCCAGACCTCTGTCTGTAGAATCATATGAGGCTGTCCTGTCCAGCCACAATATAGTTGGAGCAAATGGGTCTTGGCCCATGTAATTAATGTAGCATTGTTACTGTTATTGTTATTATTTGAGCTTTTCTTCCTATAACACAGCTGTGTCTCTCTTACAGGAGAATTTGTGATCTCACCTGTGGAAGGGGAGCTACGTGTGAGAAAAGATGCTGAACTTGATCGAGAGAACATTGCTTTTTATAATCTCACCATCGATGCCAAGGACAGAGGGGTGCCTTCGCTCAGCTCTACTGTAAGTTGTAGTGGCTTAGGATCAGATTATAAAACTGGGGTCTTCAAACTTGGCCCTTTTATGACCTGTGGACTTCAACTCCCAGAATTCCTCAGCCAGGCACGCTGGCTGAGGAATTCTGGGAGTTGAAGTCCACAAGTCATAAAAGGGCCAAGTTTGAAGACCCCTGTTATAAAATGTCCACCTGAGAAAAGATAATGAACTGTAGATGGTAAAACATAAAAGGGACCACAGTAGTCCTTGACCTAGAACCATAATTGAACCTGGAACTGTGGTTATAAGTCGTTAGTAGGTCATCACATGATCACGCTTGGTTTTATTACCGTTGTTGTGGCAGTCTTTAAGCAAATGCCACTCATTGTTCAGAATGGGCCTTTTTGACCAGAAACCAGAAGTAAATGCTGGTTTCCAACAAAAACCATCATAAATTGTAGTCATGTGACCATGGGATGCAGCAAAAAGCTGTAAATGACGACCAGTTATTGAGTTTCCAAAATGCAATCATGTGACTGGGGAGGGCAGCCATCAGAACTTTGAATCCGGGTCAGAAGTACATCTTGGGAGGGGGGGTGTAAGAACTTTCAAGGTTGCTGAGCACCCAGGCCTAAGTTGAGGGCTACCTGTAATTCTTCTCTTTATGGTGCCATGTGGAGAAATAGAGAAGGAGTTTGCCCTAGCCACAGAGTGAGTGTTATTTGCAATAATGGCCTTTTAACTGCTCTACTTATGTGTCTCTTCCTTGTGTTTTAGGTCATGGTGGGATTGAATGTTTTGGACGTTAATGATAATGACCCCGTCCTCTTGAATCTACCAATGAATCTCACCATCACTGAAATTGCTCCCATCTCCAGTTTTGTGACCCGTATCCTTGCCAGGGATGCAGACAGTGGCAGGAATGCTCTTTTAACATTTAGCATCACAGCAGGGAATAGAGACAATGCTTTTTACATCAATAGTACGGTACGCCTCTTTTATACCTGTCTGGTGGTGGCTTCCTGCATCAAACATTCTGGAATAAATTGCAGTTACAGTTGTGGGTTTTAACTTGATATAAAAATTTTTTTAATAAAAAATAATATTAATTGATTGCCAAATAATAGTTCTTCAGTAAAGCTTATGGGCCTTGGTATCTGATATGATCCAGCATAGCTTCGTAAATATTTTTTTTCAAGCTCCTAATCTAGAGTTAAGAGAAAAAAATCACCTCGCTGCCTTCTATGACTAAAGGAGAATCAGAATGTGAGTCTCCCTAATCCACTAAACCACAGGGGTTAATCAGTGGAACAGCCTGCCTCTAGAAGTTGTGAATGCTCCAACACTGGAAGTTTTTAAGAAGAGACTGGACAACCATTTGTCTGAAGTGGTATAGGGTTTCCTGCCTGAGCAGAGGGTTAGACTAGAAGACCTCCAAGGTCCCTTCCAACTCTATTATTATTATTATTATTATTATTATTATTATTATTATTATTATTATTATTATTATTATTATTATTATTATTATTATTATTATTATATAATAATTAATAATAATAATAATACTCTTTAATAAACCAGAGTGAAAACATTGGAACCCCTATGCCTAACTATAAGTTTCATGCAGAGGTTCATCATGGTAGTATACTTTTGGTAAGACAGGTCCATATTTAACACAGTTATGTAATCCCCTGCCATGACTGGATTTCAGGAATTGGGAAGCTGAGCAAGCCAGCTATCATCTCCAGCAGATCCCTTTGTGCAAAGCAATATTGCAACATTTTGCAATAAGACTCACTGCTTCAAGGTGAGGGTTCTGCATTGACCAAACTATCTCATGATTCCAGCAGTAACAATATTGAGTGATCCATGCAGAGTTCAGTTCAATGGCACAATTATATCCTTTGCTTGATAAACAATACTGTAGCTGTCTTCTACATTTGCATTCTAGTGGCTGGTATTTACTGTAAATACGTTTTCTGTGTGTAATATTTTCTTTTATCAATCTTCAATATTCCTGCATGTTCTTTTAACAAGTAATTCCAAGTTCTAAGAGAGAAGTAACTTTCAGTCCACATTTAATTCAGTCCACGTGACTTTATACCCCTCTATCTGATCTCCCCCTACTTGCTTTCCCTTCAAGTATAATCTTTCCTCAGAGGCAAGCTATTCTAGATTCTTATTTTCTTTGGGGAAGGAGTTGTATTTTTGACTTACAACCCGCCTGCCAGCTTTCCCATTGATTTTGTGTGTGGAAGATAGCAGAGACCATAGGAAATTGTAGCCATGCGACCCTAGGAATGTGTGATGGTCAGAACTGAGGACCAATTTTAAGTCCACCCACCTCCACTCAGTGCCATTATAATTTGGGATGGTTTCTGACTGAGTGAACCTTAACTTGAACACTATCTGTATTTCAGATCATAACAGTTATGCACAGATCTTACCTGCAGCTGCTGTTCAGGGTCAAATGTTCCTGATTTTCTTCTCTTCCACTGTCAATATTCAGTAACTAAATTTGGTTTGTGCTACAAAGCATTGAGAAGCTATAACTGACTTAGTCAGTGTGGCCTGCTATGCTAAACTAAAGCTCAGAATTAGTGTGTGCTAGATGCTTCATCCAGTCTAAATGGAAACACAACTCACTCCTTTATCAGTTTATTAACCGTTAATAAATTGCAGGAGTGTTGATCATTATGTCATCCTCAAGAGGTTCAGAAAAATGCAAATTTCCTGTAACTTCATTCATTACTATAAATTCGTACAGCCTGAATGGCTGCTTCAAGAACACATTTTCTGATTTAAGGAATCGGTCACTTCTAACATTTAATGAGCTTATGCATTAAATACATTTGGCAGGACAAAACAAGTCAAATGGTTTCATTTGATGTTTTTCTCTCTCTGTTTTGCTTGGTTCTTCTCTTCCCCAGACTGGTATTGTGTATGTAAATCGTCCATTGGACAGGGAGCGAGTGTCAGAATATAGGCTGACAATAACAGTGAAGGACAATCCAGAAAACGCACGTAACGCAAGAAGGGTAATTACTGACTATATCTTTTCCTAATTCTGAATAAGGTTGCATTTATCAAGAGCATTGGATATAATATTCCCAAAATAGATAAATCAATTAACAGGATTGCAGTGCAAAGTTTAATTTCTTTTATTTTATCCATGGTTAAGCTATTTCTAACCATGTTCTCAAACTTTCTTTTTCACTATAGGTTATCCATTAATCATTCAGTTCCCCACAATTTTCTTGAAAAAAACCACAACCTTATAATAGTTAGCTTTCATCTATGGATGCATCAGATAACAAAAAAATATATTCTATTGTGTTACAATTAGGCTTATAAAAATAGATGTTTTCTGAGACAGTAATTCTGAAATCAAATTTCCCAAATACTTAATGGGTCAAAGAGAATAGACATGATCTTCCCCATCAGAAACAATCTAGTGTTTTCTCTGATTCTCTGTTTTTTTAATGGTTCTTAAAAATTCAAAATAATGAAGGCCCCTGTGCAGGGATATCCATGGGGTATGGTCAAAAAAGTCAAGGCGGCTATCATCACAATACAATCAAAGCTTTGCTTGGTTTTTATGTTGCATCTTTGTGGCCACTGTCTAACAACCCCCTATGAATATCCTTGCCGGGTGGGTTTTATTACTTTAAACTTTTTAACTACTACCAAAAGCAACACCTGCAAACATCCCTGCCATTGTGTATCCCACCTTGATTTTGGAAATAGATCAAAAACAAGCTTCTCATGGAGAAAGACCACCAGCTCAAAATCAAATATTTTTAGAAGTTTTTTTTTTTTTTAAAAATCATTTACTTGGTTGAATGGATTTCTAGAATGGAAGTTCAATTTAGTACTATATAGAAATATGTGTTATTTGCCCTACGTTTTGGGGGCTGGGACAGGATATAAATATGCACAGAGGAAAACAAATCAGAAATACTAATATGAATTCTGGAAATTCTCATGATAATTGTGAAACGAAGTTCCTTCTAAAGGGAAAGTCAGTATATGTTTTAAATCATTATCTATGGAGATTCTCTGTCATTCAGGTCATGGCTGTCCCGAAGATGCTTTCTTTCAAAAGACAACCGGACTTTCTTGTTTTGAATCTTGTTTTAAATCACTGTTTCTTTTTTTTCTTGGTACAACTTCAGGATTTTGACTTGTTGGTGATTACAGTAGCGGATGAAAATGATAATCACCCTCTTTTCACTCAGAGTTCCTACCAGGCTGAGGTGCTAGAAAATTCCCCTCCAGGTAGGTGTGTCCCCACCACTCTGCCCAAAACTCAGGACACGCAGTGAGTCTCTTTCAAGCACCCGTGCTCTTCTGCTCCTAATGAAAGGTTCTGTTTTTCTGTTAAAAACATCTTAAGACACATATAATAAGTAAAATGGTGATGAGAGAAAAAACTGTTCCTTCGTACTTTTCAGGCACAGGATACTTTTCCAGTTTTTAAAAAAGATTCTCCTTTTTCTCTTGCTATTGCAAGATTTATGTGTTTTCAAAAGCATACAGGTAGTCCTCAACTTAAATCAGTCGCTTAATGACCATTTGAAGTTATGATGGACCTCCAAAAGCTACTTATGACCTGTTTTTGAAGTTATTTTGGGCACTTGGCAACTGGTTCACTTTTGCAGTTTCCCGCAGTCACATAATCAGGATTTATGACACTTTTTTTTCCTGGTTTCTGGTGTTTTACTTCCAGTTTGGGGCAAAAAAAAAGTTTGCTAAATTGATTTGTTTAATGACTGTGGCATTGGTTTAAAAGCCCTAATGTTTGTTTAACAATTGTGTTCACTTTACAACGAGTGCAAAGTATGTCAAAAATTCGGGTCCAGTCATGGGAGGCCTCTATTATGACTATAATAACTTGTGACTGTACTTCTGGGTAGTTGAGGACTTCCTGATATATAAGTGAAGTGGGAGAAAATTTTCTGAGATTTTATTGTACAGTACATAAAAGGAAAAATGCTTTTGAAGTGAAAGAAACAAAAAGGGAAACTGAATAAGTCAAATACACCCCCAGATTTATTTTACTGCTTCTGTTCTTGTCTTTAGGTGATTTCTAAAATACTCCAACTTCTCTTTTCCATTCAGAAAATGCAGTTTTTTAAAAACTATGCAATGGGGCAGGGGTGTCAAACTGCCGGCCCAAGGGCCGGATGCATCATAGCAAAACCGCACCCACCCCATTGCCGGCAATGGAAAAAAGGTTGTGATACGTTGCGACACATCACGTGACGTTGCGAGTTTGACACCCCTGCAATAGGGAATTATTTAAAGCTAAGTTATGACCTTTTCTAACTCACTTGAACTATAACAGCATCGGTGAAAATGACAAGGTCTCATTTGCTGATTCCAGACATATTTGCTTCTTTGATCCATTCAGATATCTGTTTCATTCATGCTTCTGATACTTTTGAATTACATGTTTGGAATAAGCATGTTTCCTCATATTCGCAATTTAATCAATAAAGGAGAATATTTGTAGCTCAGGGTTGAAATGAGGGGTCCTTGGTGCTCTCTGAGCTTGCTTGTTTTCTTGCAGACATTTCATTACCCAAACTAGGTAACATCATCAGTGCTAGTCCTAGCACTGATGTTACCTAGAACTGATGGTATTATCTAGTTTGGGTAATGAAACGTCTGCAAGAAAACAAGTAAGCTCAGAGAGTACCAAGGACCACACATCTCAGTTTAATGAAACACTCCTGTTTTGACCAATTTGCTGTTGACCAGTATGTCCGAAATAGCAACACGCTTTTGAAGAAACCTCCCAAATGAGGATTGCAAATCATTATGTTGACCTTAATATGGGATCTGATTTTTAAGGATCACTCCACAGTTTTGATTATCACCGCTGTGATGTAATTAAATCAGGTAGTGTTTTGTTAAGCCAAATACTTGAGAGAAGGAAATGTGAAAGCCGATGGCTTATTCCTAGGCCAAATTTTTGTTTGAAGTATCTGGTATATGAAATCATCCATAAAATAATTGCACATAAAGATAGTTTTTCATTTGGTGTGAAATTATGACTTTAAATACTTGAAATAGTTTCTCATGTATTTACCCCTCAGCAAACCACATCATGTCCTTAACTGACATACTCTCTCAGGAGCTCAAGAATTTGCCCAGAGGATAACATTCCACTAAATGTCTTGATTTTTTTTCCCCACTTTAATGTGGCTGATGAATGTATGTTTTGTTTTAGCAGGGCTTAAGGCTTCTCCCAAGGGCGTCTTGATTCAGTCTGCCAAGGTTATACCAGGCACTATTTTATTGTTTCATAGGATCTCACCCTATTTCATTCATTCATACTTCATTGTTGATCATCAGGGAAAGGGAAGAGGGAGGTAGAGTCAGTCCATCAACATTAGGCCTCTTTTCTCAGTTCTTCATGTCTGATTCAGGAACTCCTCTCATTGTCCTTAATGGACCGATCCTAGCTTTGGATGATGACAAGGATATCAATGCAGTGTTGACATACCAACTGCTTGGAAAAGAAAAGAACCTGTTTATCATTGACAACAGAACAGGTAAGAAAGACATACACTCTTCATGTATAGCTGTCTTCCTCTTAAGGGTGATGAAGCAATAGATTTTTTTTTCTGCCCCATGAGAGAGCAATATGGAAACAGTTGAAAAATGCCTTCAGACTTTTAACAAATCTGCTAGATAAATCTCTGTGCATTAGATAAAGTTAGCATGAGGCATTTCCAGATCATCAGTTTTTCCACCAGCCACATTTTCTGACTGCCCTACTTAAATAAATCAACACTTGCCAAGCTGTTTTTTAAAATTAACAGGACTTGGCAAGCATATATATATATTTTGTAAGACTATAGGAGTTGCCCAAAACTATTAGCCAAGCAAAACTTGCCCTTTTTGGCCAAAGAGATAAGGAAACAGATTTTTGTCCATCCCTTTCTCAGCTCATCACTGCACATCAGCCAACTGAGAAACCTCCTCTTCCTTTTCAGTTTTGTACCATTTTATTTCTTCCTTTCTTCTCAAAGAAACAAGGCTGCAATACTCTCATTATTCCACCATAATACGTTTGGACCCCTTAATGTAGCCTGACACCTTCCCACCTGTGTGGATTCTTGGAGGTGAGAATAACCAGGTGTTTTCCCAGCAACTCCATTTATAGCATTGAAGGTGGGGTTGTAACCCATTCCTGCTTATACCATAAGATTTGCTGAATGGCAATAGGTCTTCTCTATTTGCTCTAAACCAGGGGTCTTCAAACTTGGCCCTTTTATGATTTATGGACTTCAACTTCCAGAAGTCCTCAGCCAGGCACGCTGGCTGAGGAATTCTGGGAGTTGAGGTCCAAAAGTCATAAAAGGGCCAAGTTTGAAGACCCCTGCTCTAAACTATGTAACTGCAGCACAGTATCTCCCATATCTACCACAATAGTAAGCATCCAGTGATGGTGTAACTAATCATCAGAGGATTGAGTTCAATTTCATGTTGCAACTGTACTCCTGTCTGGAAGGGCACATGGTCTCTGTTAAATGTTGTAGGGTTTCACAAACTCTGATCCTTAGTACATTTGGAGTACGTTTGGTGCTTATGACAAGATTTTAGACAGAAATTTGTGTATATTTATTGTGGTTTTTATTATCGCCTGTTCACCGCCCTGAGTCCCGAAAGGGAGATAGGGCGGTATATAAATTCAATAAATAAAATAAATAAATAAATAAATAAGAAATTATATCAGATTCATTGCCTGTGTCAACAGGCTTGGGGATCTCAACAAAATTGGTGAGATGACTATAATGCCTATAGTATTGAATATACTCCCTCATGGTCCTTAATAATATTGGTGTTTTTTGAATTGTGGAATATTCTTAATATTCATTTTATAGCTTTTCAAAAAAAATTATATACCATCCAGAGTGTGAGATGGGCAGCTATATAAATATGATAAAAGAATGAATAAATAAGTCTATTGATATCCAGTTTTAGACATCTGTAAACTACTTTGCATTGGATGGAGCTGAAACAAAAACCTTATTTTGTCTTTTGCTGACTTTTACTATTTTATGCTACTTATTTTTGGTCTAATGAATAAGGCACCAGCCTAGAAATCGGGAGACTCTGAATTCAAATCCTGCCTTAACCACTAAATGCAGCTGGGTGACTTTGGGCCAGTCACTCTCAGCCCAACCCACCTCACAGGGTTGTTGCTGTGGGGAAAATAGGAGGTAGAATTGCACTCCTGTCTAAAAGAGCATGTGGTTTCTGTTAAATACTGAAGGTTTTCACAAACTCCGATCCTTAGTATATTTGGAGTATGTTTGGATATGTTTGCCTCCTTGAATTATTTGTAAAAATAATGAAGGTGGGATACAAAGAAATAAATAAATTTTATGTGAAAGTGAGAATCTTCACGTTTCTAAAACTTGCTGCTATATCATTTTGGGAAGCAGATTAAGGAAAATCTTAGTCTTGGGATATTAATTTTATATGTATAGGACTATGTACTCCAACCTGTTTTTTTTTCTGACGGGTGAAGTTAAACTCTTATAATCCCCAGTGTGACCAAGAAAGATTTATTAAAGGAAACAATTTCTAGAGAACACTATGCCCCATTCCATTAGTAATATGAAATAACACTACCTAGCCCTATATTCACCTGGTGAAATTTCTGCTGATCTGTTTATTTATTTATATAAATCCCCCTATTTGTAAATCCAATGCCTAAAGACACTAAAGAATCTCCTAAACTACCTACTTTTGTTCTTGAGCTTAAGATAACAAGGGAGGAGCTTTTGGCAAATGTAATGTGTATAAAACATAAATGTTTAAGTCAGTTGCAAGTTGCAACTGTCATAACAACACTGTCTTTGTGAAAACTGCAAAGGAAAAACAGGAATAGAAGTCTCATTATTACAAGATCTCATTGCATGAAGGTGGTACATTAAATCACATAGCAAGGAGATCTCCATTCCTTTGCCACTTGCCAAAATCAATCTGTATGGTTTCTGTTTTGATAATACAAAAAAACCGTGGAGCATGCCTGATAGATCTGGAGACTCCTTGGACTGCATTTTTTCCCTGTCAAGTTCATCTCTTTCTCTTATTATTAACCTTTAGGTGTCATTTCAGTGAAGCCGGGGCAAGTGATAGACAGAGAGGCTTTCTTGAATCCCATCTTGGAGTTTCTGATTGTTGCCACTGACATTGGCAAACTGAACAGTACTGCTAATCTCACCGTGGCCGTTCTGGATAATAATGACAACAGGCCGATATTTCATCCCGCAGTCTTGTCTGTTCGGATACTAGAAAACAGCCGTGCAGGTTAGAATGAAGGCAAAATGGAAAATTTGGAACTGATTTGAAGTTAAGTATTAGGAATTTAAAATAAGTGGGAAACAAAATAACTGGAAATGTAAAGAGGGTGGGGTGTTGCCACTTGCCTGCGAAAATCAGTGATTTTTTTTTTACAATACTGTAAATACTGATTGTACTGTGAATTCTAGTAATGTATATATTTCTTGCTACATTGGTAAATATAACTGCAGTATTGAAGCAGATAAAGAAAAAATTCAGTTCCACTTAACAAAGGAAAATTTATTTGAAAAAAATAAAATCAAGTGATTCATTTTCCAATGTTGATATTAAAAATTATATTTTTAATTTAAAAGTATATTTTCGTAATATGCTAAACTGTGGGGATTCACCATTCCTCTGCTAAATCATACTTTAGTTCCTGGGAATGAACACAGAAACTGTATCCACTCCTTGCTAGTTTCAACTAGAGATTTTATTTAGCCCAAAATAAGGGATTGATTTGTCCAGAATATTAATTTACAAATTGTCCAATGAGTTGCCCAGAACATTAATTTACAAATTTAAACCAGCAGTCTCCCGCCATTCTGGCACCAGGGACCAATTTCGTGGAAGATAATTTTTCCATGGACCGGGGGTGGGGTGTGTGAGACAAGATGGTTTCACACACAATCTAGATTCCACACATGCACAGATGAAGCTTGCATGGCCCAGTTCCTAACAGACCATGGACATGAGGATTGGGGACCCCTGCTTTAAACCACAACTTTCCCCTTTTTACATGATTGGGAAAGTGTAGTTTCAATTAACCAAAATCACTGCTTCAAGAGAAATATGATGGACAAGGGACTTGGAACATTTTTGGTTGGTAAATTCTATTTTAAAAAACAACAACTCTACTTTGCAACTGGTTGGTCAATTACAAAAAAATATTGATTTAATTATGTCTATACGCCTATCTGTATTTTTAAAAAGTATCAAAGATTATTCCTTTTGATTGCAAGCAATTTGATATTGTATAGACCAGTATTTCTCAACCCTAATGACTTTAAGAGAGGTGGATTTCAATTCCCAGAATGCCCCAGCAAACATGCTGGCTGGAGAATTCTGGGAGCTGAAGTCCACATCCTTTAAAGTTGTTGAGGCTGAGATACAGTGACATAAACCACACATAGAGCCTTTTTCATTTCTCATTAAAACCTCGTATGACCCTTTGTGCAATGCGCAATTATCTGTTGGAACTTGCAGTTATTTGTGTTTGTTTTCTATACCTTTTACAAATAAATTGTGGAAAAGAAAAACAAGTTATTGCAGCATCACAATGGTGCACATCTTGGTCTAATGAATAAGTTTTACAACTTTCTTTGCATTATATTGGATAACACTCACAGAAACTTAGGGAATTATTGGAGATCAGCTGGGTTAATTGGAGAACATTGGAGGTTAAATGGAGTAATTCAAAATGTTCACTTGTTTCTTCTGAAGTTCCAAATAACTGAAATATCCTCTCTAATAATACAGTCTGGGATTCCCCCTAGGTTTTTCTGTGCTTCAGGTAATTGCAACTGATATGGATAGTGGCCTCAATCAGCAGCTGAGCTACCGGATAGAAAGTGGAGCTCAAGATAAGTTCTTGATCCATGCTAACACTGGGGTCATCAGCGTGGCCAACATAACTATAGACCGAGAAGAAAAGGACAACTACCGCTTGACAGTGGTTGCTACAGATCAAGGCACACCATCTCTCTCTGGCACCGCCACTGTGGGCATTCAGATTGACGATATCAATGACTCTCAGCCAGAGTTTCTCAATCCCATCCAGACTGTCAGTGTCCCTGAATCAGCTTCTATAGGCACAGTGATAGCTGAAATGACAGCAGTTGACAAAGATCTCAACCCCCGGCTGGAATACTACCTCATTGAAATCCTAGCCAAAGATGATACCGATGCTCTCGTGCCTGATCAGCAAGGCGTTTTTTCAGTGGATTTTCGAACAGGTACCAGAGTTGGAAATACAATAGATAACCACTGTGTACAGGATTTAATGAATATGGTCCAAAACAGCAGAAGGGGAAAAAAACCCTAGTGTTTTGTACCACATTAAAGCTGAAAATAATGTTATTGGCCCAAATTAGCAATTATGGTAAGCCATATATCAAATGTGCATTCCCAGATTTTAATATATTGGGGCTGAAGAAAACCAGTCACTTGCCTTTAAGGGTCAGTTTCCCTTTGAAAATGGGAGTTTTATCAGAACAACAAATGGCATGGGAGGTGCTTTCCCAATATCTTCTGCCTTTTTTTCTTTCCTTTTCATATTCTGCTCTTTTTTTCTTTCTTATTCTCCCTTGCTTTCTTGGGCACTTCCAGTCTCCAGTCTTTCCATTGTGCAAATCCTCTGATTGTATAATTTAAATGTAGCAGGGATTGAACTAACTCTTCTGACTATTTAACACTCATAAAACATCCTAGGAATTAGCATTAAAGTCTTTGTGACTTTAATATGATCACAGAGAAACCAGCCAATGACCAAACAGAGCAAAGGACAAGGACAAAAATTGATTGGCCATCTGCACTTCAGACCACCCCTCAGTTTTACAGGAAGACAATTTTCTTCTATGTCATGAACCAGCTGGGCTCCTACCGCCTCAATTTGGGGACAGAACATCAGTTTCTCCCTTCCTACCTTTATGAAGGAGAAAGGAAAGGAAAGGAAACCATAACAGTTCTATATTGAACTTTTTGATAGTCCTGCCATCACACCTCAGCTGATCAATAAGAGGTTCATTTTGATTAAACATCATGATGTCTGGAAGAGCCCTCTGTGTTTTTCTATGCACTTTTGTTGGATAGTTGCTTTAACTAACGATCTTTTTGCTTTCCTTATGGCTCTCAGACCTGCAGGTTTGATTTCTATGTTTCTGTGTCTATGCTACGTGTTATCTTTGCATCACTGTCAACACTCTATTTATTCTCATCATCATCATTCTCATCGTCATCATTCCTGGTTTAGTGCTGGTTTGTGTCTGGCTAGCAAACTATACCTTGTGCCATAGCCTTCACAGACTGAATGGTGACCGCCCTCAGAAGCACCTAAGCATCTAGGGAATGGGAGGGGCAAGCATTTTTAGGGTAAGTGATCTTTTGTCTTGTGTTTTGGTTTGCAGGGCAGTGTAGCAAAGCTTTCTACATCCAATGGCATGATTTTGTGATCTTCAAAATTTGCTCCTGGTTATTTGCTCACAATTCATGTTTGATTTTTTTTGGGGGGGGGAAATCATGATTTCCCCAAGCAATGAAAGTTCTATATAGGAATATTATTGTCCACAACTTTGCTAGGTGGCTTAGACGGGGAAATAGTAATTTCTCAACATCATTTGCTAAATTTCATGGCTGAGCAGAGATTTCATGAAACTGTTCATGGAGGGTAAATATAACGCTATTGTTCTTTTAAAGTTTGCAGTGATTTAAGAAAAGAACATATGCATGCTGTTCAAACTCTCCATAAATGGATCAGCATATGTAAATTGTAGCAATAAAGTCTATAAAAACAGAATATTAATCATGGGCCCTTAAAAGATATGCTAAAGCAAATGTATAGAATACAGCACATCTTAGCTGACGAGGGTAGTTCATTTGCAACCCCTGTTCTGAGGAAGCCCTCTTTAATATTTCTGTACAGAGAGAAAAGCACATTTCATTAAAGCACTGGAATCAATTTAGTTTAGAATCAGTCATCTTTCCCACAGATGCCCTTTTTCTCAGCTCACAGGTATGTTTTTGTTTATAAATACTGCTTATACAGTAAAAAGATGTAGAATACAAAGACTTTTTAAAAAAATAAATAAATGGCACAGTAAGAATGGATATATGTAGAATGGCTTGCTAGTAATTCACTTAGGAAAAGATCCTTGAGGAAAAATGGATCAGGAAGAACAATACACTTGTCAGCAATTCTCCATAATTTTATGTGCTACTGAATTTGGAAGTCTTTTTCTCTTCGTTTTGTACTTTTTAGGAGCGGTGAAAGTGAAGGCTACTCTAAACAGGGAACTGGTGGCCACCTATGATGTCACAATCTCTGTCTATGATAATGCTAGTGATGTGCTTGAGCGCTCAGTGAGTGTGCCAAATGGTGAGACATTTTCTACTTCAGATTAGATTAATAGTGATGTTAATATTTTTTTTAAAAAAAGAGAGAGACAGCAAACTGCTTAATATTCATGTTTTCAATATTACTTGTCTTGTACTTCCCTCTCTCTTGCAGCCAAGCTGACAGTAAATATTTTGGATGTCAATGATAACACTCCTTGGTTCCGCCCTTATGGGGCAACATTTTTCACAGAACGGATACTAGAAGGAGCCACCCCAGGGACTACCTTAATATCTCTGTCGGCTGTAGATCCTGACAAAGGTGTTAATGGGCAGATCACATATCAGTTGCTCAACCTCTCCCATGAGGGATATGTCCAGCTTGAAGACAGCTCAGCAGGTAAGACCTAAGAATTGTTGTTCTTACCAGGATATTTTTAAGAGAAGGAAGATGACTCTTCATATGGAAATTTAAAATTAAATTACTTTGAAAACGAATGTACTGATTTATTTCATATTTATTTTTGATAGCGCAGATGATGTCTTTGCATAGACAGCCAGAATCATCCCCCTTTTGTAAAGTATTAAGACAGTGGTGGCGAACCTATGGCACGGGTGCCAGAGGCGACACTCAGAGCCCTCTCTGTGGGCACGCGCACCGTCGCCCCAGTCCTAGACCTTCAGCTGGGTTTTATAAAACCTTTTCGCTTTAGGCCTCCGCCGCCGTGTGCAAAAAAAAAAAAAAAAGGTACAATCAGTCAATCAATTTCAACTCACGGGGAAAAAAAAAGATCTTGCAAAGTTGGAATTGATTGATTGAACTTTTTAGTCCCACCCAGTCTGCCGTTACCACCGCAGCCACGCCCACTCAATGGGCCACATCCACCCGACACTCGACGATGCATAAGTGGGTTTTGGGTTGCAGTTTGGGCACTCGGTCTCTAAAAGGTTCGCCATCACTATATTAAGAAGTTTATTAATGGATGCTAAAATGGGCTGGAAAATTAATTGGGGTCAGGTCTGGATTTGAGGGGTGGCATTTAGGAATCTCAGAGCTATAGAGAGGGAACTTTTTGAAAGAATCATGAAAAAAGTTAGTGACAAACCACTTCCCTATTGTTGCCAGGAAAACTGTAGGACATATAAAATCACCAGAAATCAAGGAAAACCTATTATGAAAGTAAAACTGAATGATGGAGGATCTTGAACAGCTAAGCTGCATCCGATTTCAATTTTGGCTTTTGTTCTTATCCAGCCATGCCACCTTTCTATTTTCATCAAATGTATTCTTGTGGAGTCAGACTTTCACAACTGAGTATTTAGGCCAATCTTTTTTAAAATCTTTTTTTTTAAAATGAGTACGCAAACATCTCCCAAACTCTTATCAAGGATGCTACATCATTCGTTGCCTTCTTTTTTAGTTACAACCAAAAATTAAACTTGTGGAACTTGGACAATAATTAATTTTTGGTTCATTTTTTGGGGTGGGTGGGTGAATATATAATCTTTACATGGGCTTTATGATGTAGGAATATGTATAAAAGACATTAACCTACAATAAAATGAAGGTTAATGGTTCAGGATCATCTGTTTCCCGATATTAAATATGAGAATAATTTTCTGGTTTCCTTATCCCAAATAGTCCAGAATATTTATTTTAAAAATAATCCCAAGTGCTTTAACAGCATACAGTATCATGCTTTGATATTCTCGCAGCAGAACCTAGATATGTATAAAGTCCTTCTATCCTTTTAAGTATATTGTAGAAATAGAATGAGGGTACAGGACCTATTTCATAGAAGGATCATGGACAGTAACAATCTTCATGTTTGCCTGATCACTCTTAGGAAAGGTAATTTCAAACCGAACAGTTGACTATGAAGAGGTCCATTGGTTGAATTTTACTATTCGGGCCTCAGACAATGGGACTCCACGGAGATCAGCTGAAATACCAGTTTATCTAGAAATTGTGGATATCAATGACAACAATCCCACGTTTAGCCAGCCATCTTACCAGGTGAATTAAAGCAAGAAATATTTATGAGAAAATAGGAGTAAGAGACAGACTGGGGAAAGGGACATTGTGTTCTTCTCAATTATTTTTCCTGTTTGAAATACTTTTCTTTTTGTAGCCCTGTGGTTGAAATCTAGGGTTAGATGATCAGGATCACACTAGGTATTTTGGCAGAGGGAGGGAAATATAATCAATGAATGTGCTGTATATCAAAAATAAGCAATGCAGTGGCTAAAGTTTTATCATAGTTCTACCAAATTGCATTAATTATACATTGCAGCATGGGTGAAATTGTTGTAAGAACTTAAAGGTACAAGAATTGACTTGCCAACTCCAAATGTTTAGAACCTCCTTTGATGAGACAAAAGCTCTTGAGAAATGTAGTAGCAAGACGTAATGTTGAAACAACTTCCTTATTGTCTGTCCCCTCCATCTGGTGATCAGACTCATACTGTCTCTGAAGGACAATTGTTTTCATGGCCATACAGTATCTATTAGGCTTTGATAGACTTACGGTTATCTTCACGCGTTTGTTTCATCTTTTTAAAAGCAGTTTTTAAAGTTGGTACTGTAGTATTTACTATTGTAATTAGCAGATTAGCTGGTTGGTTGTGTGAATTATAGATTGAGTTTATCATACCATTGTAATAATATTAGTTAAGACAATATACCATGTCATATTATTAATTTACTTATCCATTGTTTTTCAAATAGGAGGATTCATCTAAATCATTAATTAAATGTATAAAACTTTATTTTAAAAAATTAAAACATGCTGACTGGGGGATTCTGGGAGCTTAAGTGCATGCTTCTTAAAGTTACCAAGTTTGAAAAACATTGGTGCAAAGTAACATGACACAAAGAGAAAAAAGGGAAATTGCAGAAGGCAAAGAAAAGCATTCTTGTAATGTTATCTGAATCTGATAATGAATTTTTTGGACTTCTTATTCCAAGTATTTAGGAAAAGAGGAACCCAAAATAAATTGTTGGTAAACAGTAATGAACAATTGTTACTTATTTATTTAGAGAATTTATATGGCCGCCCGCTCACTTTCAGTAATTCTAGATGGCTTACAAAAAATTAAAAACTCAATATACAAAGAATAAAAACAATAACCTCCTGGTGACCACAAGCAATCAAACTAGCCAGTTGATGGGCTCCATCCCACTCTGGTTTCCCCAGGTCCTGTTGGCAAAACCAGGTCTTTAGGGCCTTGCCTAATATCTGCAGAGATGATGTTCCAAAAGGAGGGAGCCACAAAGGAGAAGGCCCTTCTCTGCTTCTGCCAGGATTGGGGACTGCAACATTCCCTGCCACCCTGCTCTGATGGATCGGGTGGATGTAACTGGGAAGAGACAGTCCTTCAGATAACGTGGTTGCAAGCCATGGAGGGTTTTAAAGGTGACAACTAGCATCTTGAATTGCACCTCTAATTGTATATTAGAAGCAAGGCAAACTCTGAACAAGATTGCTTCTCAGGATAGTGATCCTAGTTTTATTTACTCACTCTTCTGGATGAGAAGACTTCCAAAGTGCCTTCCAGCCCTATGATTTTATAGCCTAATCACTCAGGAAAGCTGCTTAACTTATATAGTAATTGAGTATATGAAATAGTATGATGCACCTTTATAATAATATGTATAACCACATCTGACTAGTGTTTTCCTCTTTTTTTTTTACAGAAGCCTGTCTTTGAGGACGTTCCCCTAGGGACCATCATTTTGAGGGTTCGAGCCACAGATGCCGATTCTGGACGCTTTGCTCAAATTCAGTATAGCCTAGGAGATGGAGAGGGGAAATTTGGAATTAACCCCAACACGGTATTAAGACCTTATAAGAGCCCTGGGCTAGAAAGATAATGCTTTGTACAATCATTTGACCCTCTCTTCTTTGTGCCAGCCTCTCAAATACTGGAATACTGCTATCATGTCACCCCTATTTCTTCTTTTCTTTAGACTAGCCAAACCCAAGTCCTGCAGCCATTCTTCGTATGTTTTAGTCTCCAGGCCTTGGATCATCTTAGTTGCTTTTCTCTGAAATTTTTCCAAGGTCTCAACATCTTTTTTTGGAGTATGGTGACCAAAATTGGTTGCAGTATTCTAGGTGTGGTCTTACTAGGGTTTTATACAGCGGTACTAATACTTCATGTGTTCTTGATTCTATGCCTCTTTATACAACTCAGGATTGTATTAACTTTTTTGGCTGCTGCTGCACATTGTTGGCTCATAGTCAAGTGATCATCCACTAGGACTCCAAGGTCCCTCTAACAGTTACTGTTTTTGAGCCCAGCTGTGAAATTCTGAGAGTTCCCATCCGACATAGTTATGTGATATCATTTTCTGATAACATTCTGAAGATTTTTGTGTGTTTCAGGGAGATATCTACATTCTATCAACCTTAGATCGAGAAAAGAGGGATCATTATACCTTAACTGCAGTAGCTAGAGACAACCCAGAGGATATTTCTAGTAATCGCCGAGAGAACTCTGTGCAGGTAACCAACTTGTAATAAGGAGAATTTGCTCTGTGTTTTCCAAACGCTAACAAGGTAGCCACTGTTTTCGTCAGATGGAGCTTTCCTTATACTTATTTATGTCTACGTCATAAATCCCTCTTCAAATAGTAAGTTTCTATATTCCATAGAACAATATGGAGAGGAAGAAGCACCAATATGTTGGTGAATGCATGGATACCCAGAGCAGAAAGGGCTGGAATTACAAAAATTAAATAAAGCAAAGGAAAGAGAAAGAGAGGAACAGGCTCAGGGCAGTCACAGGAGGTTTAAAAACATCAACACGGTGCATGAAGTATGTGATGAAAGGTCTACCCTTTTTTATGCACATGCGGTATGTATGACACAGGTTTAAAAAGGCAGGACTTCAGTTGTATGGTTGCATCTACCATATCTGACCCTACTTTGGAAGTTCCCTTAGGGCAGGCTATAAATTTATACCAAAAAAACAGAAGTTGTGACATATAATTAATAACATAAGAATATGTAGAAACTGCAAGCAAAGACAAAAAACATGTGAAGAATATCATATTAATACCAAAAAACATTTGTGTTCCTCTTACATGATTTTGCTTGACAGTGCTGATACTATAATATAAAATATATCCATGGGGAAGCAGCAATTACAGGTAGTCCTCAACTTACGACTCGTTGCTTAGTGACTGTTTAAGTTATGATGAAAGGAAGTTAACAATGAAAGGAATTTACAACCTGTTTCTGAAGTTCCAACGGCTACCCCTCCCCCTTGTTCACACAATCACACTTTGGGTGCTCAGCAACTGACCCACATTTATGGCTGTTTGCAGCATCCCTTACTCACAGGTTAGTGATTGATGATTTTTTTGCCGAACACTGGGAGTTCACTTCCGGTTTTCAACAAAAATGCCCTACAGGGAGCCATGGGTCTGCTCTACACCCTCCAATTCACTTAACAACCGTGATGATTCCCTTAATGAGCACTGCAAAAAAGATAATAAAATCTGTTTGGACATGTGATTACCCATTTTACAACTTACAACCTTAATGGGCAGGCTCCATTACAGTTGTAGGTCGAGGACTACCTGTGTGACATTCCAGTACCGTAAGGATTTCCCTGATCCCAATATAGGCCTGTTTTTTTTCTGTGGAGAGTTGTAGTGTTGCAGAGAAAAAACTAATTATGTGCAAATAGTAGACTGTCTGAAGCAAGTAGGCCAGGGCAGAACCAGAATGGGGAGGAGACCTTTTTGTCTCTTCCTGGCATTCCTTCTTTTTCTGCTAGGTCAATCTTCTTAATCAATCTCCTTATCAGCAGGCAGTGGGGAGGGAACAAAATTTATTTGCCAGAGATTCAAATACATTACTTCCAATACTTGCAAAGGACTTTTAAGGGTGCATGAAATGAAGTTGGAAGCCAAGGAATATTCTTTTACAACTTATAAAAAAAACCCAACAATCTCACTCAATAAACACTCTTGCATCAGCTTGATATTTTCCAAATTTTGCAACTTTCAGTGTGCGGACTTCAATTCCCAGAATTCTTAGCAAAGGTTTACTGACTGTAGAATTCATACATGTGAATGTCTGGAGTTTATACATTTGGAAATTACCAAGTCTTAAAAGTGCTGGTTAGTGGATGCAGTGTTGTTACACTATACTGAAAGGATGGCAATTCCATTTCAGTGTTGTCCTTCAGTCTTCCCAAGGTCTTCTTTTCTTGTAATTTCTTTGTTGATTTGTGGTGATTTCAGGTGTTAATTACAGTTTTGGACATTAATGACTGCCGGCCCCAGTTTTCCAAAAAACAATATAGCACCAGCATATATGAAAATGAGCCAGTTGGGACCTCTGTCATCACAATGACTGCTGTTGACCTTGATGAGGGAGACAATGGAGTGGTAACATTCAACATTGAAGGACCTGGAGTCGGTGTGTATCTCTAGTAACAAACAAAAGATCTGTCCAAAAAGATGATTGACAAATCATAGAAATCTTAATGGTTCAAACACTAGTTGCATATTTTTCGGTTTATCAAAAGTAGTCAGTTTTTAACTACAGAGATACAAATCAGTGCACCATAAGACATATTTGCATTGTGTGCTTATTAGTATTACTAATATAAATTTTAAGTTTTATGATGCATATGTTGCTTTCCTTTGCCCCAATCCCTACATTGCAAATAGGTTATTGAGTGTTGGTGATGGGGCTTTCCAACAGATGCCCTTCTCTCCTACATTTACCTAATTTACATTTACTAATTGTTTACTAATGGAGCACAGAAAAAATCCTGATACTGGTTTCATGCCCACTCATTGGCATGAAATGTAATAGTATTTCCCTACTAACTAACTAGTTGAAAGTGACTTGGTAGAGAAGAGCAAATTTCTTGCACAGTCTGGGATCTTGAAAGTTAAATCTGGTTTGAAAACAAGATCTGATCTGTAGATCTTGCAAATAGTCCTCTCCACTTGAAAACCCACATCTGCACTCCAGTTAGTCTTTAACATGGGTTGCTTTCTTTATACTGGAACTGATTTAAAGCTTAATTATTTGTCGAGGAGGTGTTTTTCTGGACCATGTCTGAATGTTGACAATCGAAATGCATTCAGAAATGCATTTCCTTATTTATAATTTACAATAAAATCAAAAGAACTGAAAAATAACAGGGAGGACAACTTAGCCAATCAGTAAGGTTTGTCAAGCATTGCTCTTTAAATGTTAAAAATGTAGGATTGGTTTCCATTTTTCCATATGAATAGTGGCAGATAGAGCAACACAAAAATTATTTCTACAAAACATACAGTATAATGGTCAATTAATTTTATTATGGGGATTCAGTATATTGTTAGAATGGTTATTTGTGCAGCAACATTTAACATGAGTGCCTTGTTATATAGCATCATAGATGCTTTGTTTGCATAGTAATTCATTCTTTTTAACTCCAGGCTTCCAGCAATTTTTCTTGTTTATGTTGGGCCATTAATAACAAAAAAGCCCCCTGCAATCATTCAGTGTGGTGCTTCACTTGCAAGCAAACTGAGCCACTGAATCTGAAGCAGCCACGGTTCAGTCAGAGGTCATGACTGAACATGCATCAATCACATCACCTGGAAGTATCTTCAACACATGTATAAATATGTGGAAGTGTGGGTATGTGGGTCCTTGTATGGCAGGGGTCTTCAAACTTGGCCCTTTTATGACTTGTGGACTTCAACTCCCAGAATTCCTCAGCCGGGCACGCTGGCTGAGGAATTCTGGGAGTTGAAATCCACAAGTCATAAAAGGGCCAAATTTGAAAACCCCTGTTGTATGGTCTTCCAAGTATCCAACCAGGATTTCAGATAGTCCCAGTTACTTCACAAAGCTGAGGAGCAGGTCCAGAAGCTCTCTTTAAACTGCCTCACTGAAAAATTTGCACCGCTGTACTATAAATCGTTTTTTTGTAGATTTCATGCCATATCTAAAGTGAGCCATATCTCTTCTGTCTTCAGAGGCCTTCAAAATTCATAAAGATTCAGGGCTTGTCACAACGCGCAGACGTCTACAATCCTATGAGAGGTTCAACCTAACTGTAGTAGCTACTGACAAAGGAAGGCCACCACTCTGGGGGACTACAATGTTACAACTGGATGTTATTGATATCAATGACAATCGACCAATATTTGTCCGCCCTCCCAATGGCACCATTCTGCACATTAAAGAGGTAAATCCTCATGTAGGTTTTCTCATACTTTTAATATGATGCAGCAATCCAGAGCTAAGCTACTATAGTTATTTCCAGATAAGAACAAAAGCAATTTTCTTTGCCTTTCTCACCTTAACTAATCAAACAACCTAACTAGGCTCTTGACTGTATGGAGAACCAGAAACAATACATGGGAATCCAGTTTTGGTCACC
>NW_015386535.1:342852-353936 GCF_001527695.2 Protobothrops mucrosquamatus
GGAACGAGCAGTGTTATGCAAAGCATTGAAGAATAAAAACTAGTAATAAAAGAAATTAAAGTCAAAAGAGAAAATGTAATTAAATTTAGTTTTCATGAACACCATTCAATATATCTCTTTATAAAGTCTCCATCCTTGCAGACAGCCTGTTTCCACCATACTCTGATGATTCTCTAATTTTCTGCCTTCTAGAAGTAAGCTTGGAGCCTGTCCAAGTTCACTCTCTAGTCCAGGGGTCTTCAAACTTGGCCCTTTTATGACTTGTGGACTTCAACTCCCAGAATTCCTCAGCCAGGCACGCTGGCTGAGGAATTCTGGGAGTTGAAGTCCACAAGCCATAAAAGGGCCAAGTTTGAAGACCCCTGCTCTAGTCTTTCCTTTCACTCAATGGACTTGCTCTTTCTTTGTGTATTTGTTTTGCATTGATCTTCATTCTCTCTTTTGATTAAACCACCACAAAGTACTTACATTGTGTTGGTCTCTTTTGTACAAAATACACATTCCTTCAACTCCCATTCGTTTTTGACCCTCTTTAATTCAATAAATGTATAATAACTTTTCTTTCTCACACTTAAATAATTCTCAATGCTCTGCGGAAGAACAAAAATCTATTTTGCACATTGTTGAGTGAGATAAAGTCATTCTGTATATTCCAATTACTGTTCACTGTCATCTCTTGAATTGTTTCAGTTAGAATTCTGCTAAACACCTTTCCAGACACACCTCACAAACTCATCTTCTTGCATGAAGGTTGATTCATGGCAACTGGATTTATTTTTCCTGTTAGTGTGAGATGTTTCACTAGTCATCCAAGCAGCTTCATCTGTCAGAGCAAGTTATTTAAACGTCTGCCTCTATATAAAGGAACAGCTAGTTGTCTGACAGCCATGTCAAACTCCATGCACATATCAGACATGTTATACAGTCACTCCCTGCATAAACTCTACCCATATTTTAATAGTTCCCCAGTTACATCATGTTCACCTGCATTTTTACCATGGTTCTTAATTTTTATTATTTGTCTAGCTAGCTAGCTAGCTCTCATTTTATCACAATTGATTCTCAACAGCTTCCAAGTTATGAGCAATTAATTGAAACATATGTAATACAGTTCAGCTTAAAAAATTAAGTCAGCATCATAAAATCATAGCCCAATAATTCAATCACTACTTCTTCACAGAGGCAGAAATAACAAAACATGGAATAGTAGAAGATGGAATGCTCTCTGAAAGAATTTTAATTTCTGATATATCTTGGGAAACCATTCCAAAACATTGACATCCTTCTGGCAACTAACCTTTTCTCTACATTGACCATTTGCAATACCTTTCTCTTATCCTCATTTTTGCAAAATGTTCATATTTGCACTTTTTCCCTCACTCACAGCCTAATTCTTTTTCATACTTATTATTAGGGTAGCTCCACATATTTCTATGTAATATAATTATTTTCACTCTGTCCCAAACAACTTCCATGTTATCTTTCCTTGTGTCCATTTTCTATTTCCATTTCCAAAACCATCTGTTTTCTAAATAGAGGACTCATATTTCTCTTTTTCCAGTCTCTCTTCTTTCATTCTAACTTCTTTCTTGTTATACCCTAAATTCCATTCTTCACATCACCAACATGAAGTCTGGATAGCACTCAGAATCTCTCATCAGCCTTGCAGCCTTCACTAATTTTCTCAGTCTTTCAACATAATCCAATTAGCCATGCTTCTAGGTTTATTCTTTTTTCCATGTGTATACATGAATTGCCTTATGCTTAATAACAAGCAGGCCTTTTTCTACCCACCAGTTACAATTCCCATTCCTCTCAAGAATGGTATATCTTAATACTTGAGTAACTTTTCAGCAGTCTCTCTTGTTCCCACCCATCCATACATGTGACCTATTGGTACAATTTCCCACCCCCATTACATTCAATATGTTGCCCAGATTTTCCTAAAACTGTTGCTTTGTGCTTTCATTATCACCCATTATCACCCATGCCTGTTCTCAGCATCTAGAAGGTACATGGTGTGTACTGACACATTCAAGATACTCAGATGGCTCTGAGTTCCAAAACAGAATACCTGTTCTATCCAGAGAAATACAATATGTAGTGTTCAATTTTAGCTAATGTTGTACCTCAACTTGTGTTAGAATTGGTTAACACATTACTTTCAGTTATTAATCTCTTCACTTGTAGGAACATACAGTATATATTTATGCAGCAGTATGATTAGTGAGTTTTGAGCTGATGAAGTCTCCATTGTGGCAAGTTCTCAGAATCATCAGAAGGCCAAATATGTGAGCCTGCATTCGAATTAACCTGAAACCCAGCTTGTAAATACACTATAAATATATAAAGATGCAGACAACAATGTGTTGGCTTTCAAGGTAGCCTGTTAACTAATGATTCTGAAATTTAGAACTTAGCACTGGTCTTTGGTGGAATTGGCTGGTCTACTGGCCAAAACTGACTGGTATCATGTGGTTTTTTTTTTACCATGAGCAGAGAATCCATAGGTACAATTAGGGCGAGTAACTTATTCTACTATTTCTGTGTCTTATTCAGAAGGATTGTGGGGAAATCTTGATTGATTAAAGCTATGATCTATGTGGTGATGACATTTGGAAGTTTGTAACTTGGAATTCTCAGATCTGCATGCAGTGGTTGTTCATAGGACATGTGATTTTCCCATGTTCCCCTGGTCTATATTTTAAACAACTTGTTCTGTATACATGATCCTTGTATCCATAAACAGGAAATCCCCTTACGATCCAATGTGTATGAGGTATATGCTACTGACAAGGATGACGGCCTTAATGGAGCTGTGCAGTACACCCTTCTCAAAACTGGTGCTGGAAATAAGGATTGGGAATATTTTACTATTGACCCAAACAGTGGGCTCATTCAGACAGCAATGAGACTGGACCGGGAGAAGCAAGCCGTGTACAGTGTAAGTCACAAAGCAGAAACATCGTGACTTTCATAAGTATATGCTACATCAGGGGTCCCAAATCCCGGTACTGGGCCGCGGTATGCCAGCAATCAGGCTGCACAAACAAGCAAAGCCCCATCCATGGGATGCTGGCAGCACACAAAACCACGCCCCCTCCGGTCCACGGAAAAACCTCTCTCCACGTAATTGGTCCCTGGTGCCCAAAAGGTTGGGGACTTCTGTGCTACATAATGATTTGTCCTTACCAAGTTAGAATGCTTTGTCCCACATTGCTCAGAAGTTTCTCAAAATTGAATAGTGTATGGTTAAATCAGCCTACCACATTCATGAATTAGCAAGTCAGATGTAACCACAGGTGAGACATTTCAGAGGACCAAGAAATTAATGAATGTTCCCTTTCTTTTCAAGCACTGCAGAAGAGTTGAGCATGTGGGTTGAAAGAATTAAGTCAGCACCTTCCTACTCAGTTTTTTTTCTGACCTACAAGAGAATCTCAACAGAACAGTTTTATTTTTTCTGCTCTGTTACTACTTTTCACCACTCAGTTCCTTTCTTAAAAAGTTAAGCAATCATTTTTCTTAGGCAATGGAGATATTCTTTAAGATGGTTTTGCATCAATACAGAAGATTAAACACAAGTTAAATAAAAGGGGAAAATAATTATTAATAGATAATAATTAAATAGTCAAATAAATTTTTAAAAAGTCTGTTTATGTTTCTCTTTTCTAACTAGAAAATGCTCTAATTTTCTGTTTATGGTGTAGCCCAGAGATCCCCAATCTTTTGGGCACCAGGGACCGGTTCCGTGGAGAAAGGTTTTTTCATGGACCGGAGAGTGTGTGGTTTTGTGTGCTGCCTGCATCCCACAGATGGGGCTTTGCTTGTTTGTGCAGCCTGGTTGTTGGCAAGCCATGGCCCAGTATTGGTCCATGGACTGGGGGTTGGAGACCCCTGGTGTAGCCAATAAAGGAACTCAATTGCCTCTCTTTGGAGCTTCTGCTTTTGCCACTGACGAGCCCCTTGTATGACTAGCCTTTCATGTGTTCTTCCCATAGTTAATCATCGTGGCGTGTGATCAAGGTCAACCAGCCTATGAGACAATGCAACCTCTCCAGGTAGCCCTGGATGATATTGACGACAATGAACCTGTCTTCCTGAAGCCACCTGTAAGCAGGTCTATCTCTTCCCTTCTGGACTTCCCTGGAGCTGGGGCAGATTAGGATCCAAAGTAGAGCAAGTTCCTTTAAGAAACATCTTTAAAAGAATAGCTGTCATGTTTCCTCCAAGATGCGTATGGATTAACATTTACTTGGTCACTTATATTTAGAAACAGATTCATTTGGAGAAAATATTTTTATTCACTTCATTAATTGTACAGGAAGTTTGTTGTCACTTTATGACTATTTCCAAGTTCTTAAACTAAAGCATAAAAATAAAATCTATTTTTCAGGATAGTAAGAGGAAGATTGTTTGTATAAAAATAGTAGTATAAAATGAAGGCTTATTACTGTTTTGACTAATATATCCCTAAATTTTATTCTATACTGCACACGCAGAGTCACCTTGAACTCTTAGATGGGCAGCAAATAAATTTGATAAGGAAATAAATAAATGTTTTCACCTGGACTGCAGGTGAAACTAAAAACCTGCTAAGAATGGATTCCACAGATCCATGTGTACATAACTATGTACAAATGATGTTTCATAAAGGCCAAAAGAAATTAAACTTTTGTAAACTTCACTTACAAATGTTGCCAGTAACCATTGATATTGATTCTACTGAATGTATTTTTATTGGTCAATGACCGAAATAGAGTTTCTTTCTGGTCTCAGAAAGATAACTAAAAAAGTAAGAGAAGAGATCTAGTGTGGTGCAGCAGTTTAGGTTTAGGATTTAAAGGTTAAAACTAGAGAGATTGGGATTCTAAATGACCTCAACCCTGGAATCTTCTCTCGGCCTGTCACTCTTTCTTACCCCTCCAATCTCAAGGGTTGTTTTATGGTGGAAAACTGGAAGCAGAAGCACTATCTATAGCTCCTTGAACTCCTGCACATAAAGGCAAGATATAAACTTAAGAACAACTAATTATAATAGCAGGATCCCAAGAGAATGAAGATAAGACTTATGCTTCCTCTCCCAGCAATCTTATATATTTATGTCACATCCTATGTAACTATGGGGCAGTGCGGTAGTTCAACAGTTAAGACACTGAACATGTTGGCTGGAAAGCCAGTAGCCCATGTTTGAGACCCGGGCACCTTGCGTCTGGGCAAGCTCCCATTCTCACCTCAGCTCCTGCCAACCTAGCAGTTTGAAAGCATGCAAATGCGAGTAGATAAATAGGTACCACTTTGGACCTTAGAAATGTCTTTAGACTGCCCTAGCTCAATGGCCTTGAAACGGAGATAAGCACCACCCCCTATAATCAGCTACAACTGGCAAAGTAAAATACTTTCTTTAAACTTATATATCTATACCAGCTCATGAAGCAACTTCATTGAAATTTATATTGCTTATGACTAGGGAGGGCTTTTTTATTCTCATGAACATAATTCATATAACGTGTAGTAATGCATCTGTTTTGCTGTATCACATGATTTAAAAAAAGCTGTTGCCTTGTATTTCCCCCCCCCTTTTTTTTTTTTTTGACTCCTGCAGAAAGGAAGCCCCATTTACCAGGTTCTTTCTGTGCCTGAACATTCACGCCCGGGCACTATGGTAGGGAATGTCACGGGCGCAGTGGATGCTGATGAGGGTGCCAATGCTATTGTGTATTACTTCGTTGCAGGTAGATTTCAGTTCTTCTCATCATTCTTCTTTGGATAGTTTAACACAGTGTTTCTCAACCTTGACAATTTTAAGGCATGTGGACTTCAACTCCCAGAATTCCACAGCCAGCAAAGCTGGCTGTGGAATTCTGGGAGTTGAAGTCCACATGCCTTAAAATTGTCAAGGTTGAGAAACACTGGTTTAACACTACATTCTGTGTTATCCTCATCACCTATAATATCCATTTTGCCTTTTTAATGCACTTTGTAAAAATTATTGCTTAGGATAAAGAAGCAGTAGTGTTGAGATCCATCCGTCATTAACTGAGCAATGTACCTCTAGATGGCTTCTTAGAGAGACAGAATTTACAAATGACTTGGTGTTTCACTTCCAAAAGTGAATCTAATCATTTCTCCTCAACATTTAGTTGGGCCAGCACATGACATTGGTTAGCGGGGATAAGTAAAGAAAGACACACTTGAATTCTTTTTTATT
This sequence comes from Protobothrops mucrosquamatus, assembly GCF_001527695.2. Classification (NCBI taxonomy): domain Eukaryota; kingdom Metazoa; phylum Chordata; class Lepidosauria; order Squamata; family Viperidae; genus Protobothrops; species Protobothrops mucrosquamatus. Next base: position 349,064 of record NW_015386535.1, read on the forward strand.
TCCCTTCTTTCCCTTTCTCTTCTCAAATTAAAACACCCCAACCCCACAACAACTCTGGGCAGAAATATTAAAAACAATTGAAAACTCTATAATCAACATGAAAAAAAATGACAGACCAGGGAGAGCAATAGAAATATAACCCTTAACCCCACATATTCCCAAAAGAAATATGCCACACTCCTTTATCCAGGTCTTGGGAGAAGAGCTTGGTTAAACATATTTCTTGCTTAGATTTTTATTACAGTATAATTACCACCTCATAGTAAAACCCCATTTTAGAAAGCAACCAGTCTAAAGGAAACCTGACTAGTCTTCTCTTTTTTCAGCTGGTAACAGAGAGAACAATTTCCAACTAAGTCGGGAAGGGAAATTGCAGGTTCTTCGGGACTTGGACCGAGAGAAACAGGGTTTCTACTCCATCATTGTCAAAGCTTCCAGCAATCGAAACTGGAGCCCTCCTCAAGGTCGCCGAGCAGCCAGACTTCAGGCGATGGATCTCAGCACTGATAATACCCTGCAGGATGTCCGGATCTTTCTGTCTGACATTAATGATCAGCCTCCCCGGTTCACCAAATCAGAATACACAGCAGGTATGGAGAAGTTCACTGTGGCCAGAAAATAGTCTCAAAGCTGACTCATTTTCTGAATGACCTTGTGTGGGGAAGACATAAGGATGCTATCTCCTGAAACTGCAATGTTTCACTTTTATTGCAAAATAAAAGGCTAGCTTCAAGCCCCAATTTTATTTTTAAAAAAATGCTTTTGGTTTACTCTAAAGGCCCAGAGGTGAATGCACTATTTCCAAAAGAGATTTGTTGGTCTTTGTCGTTTAATTTCCTTCTTCTGCTAGGGGTTGCAACGGATGCAAAAGTGGGTTCGGATCTGATTAAACTTGTTGCACTGGATGCTGATATTGGAAACAATAGCCTAGTCTTGTACAGCATTCTGGGAATTCGCTACATCAAACAACATTCAAATGATTCTGATGAGGTGGCCAACATTTTCAGCATAGGTAAGGCTGGCAACGAGTTGCTCAGATATCAACTGAATAGTCTAGGTTACATTCCAGTGTGTTGCATGCATGACGTTAACTTGCCTAGATCTAGGATGCTAAATGGATGCAAGATCAAAGATCTACAATATTTTGAGGCTTTCTGTCACCCAGAGGTCCATTTCACAGTGATATTTCAGATGAAGAGTTAACAGAGTTGTTATATGGATAACAGCTTACCTGAAAGGCATTATGGTCTAGGCCAGGGCTTTTCAACCTTTTCACCGATTGTACCACTTTTAGGATATGGCAATATTCGAGTACCACCTAGCAAGGTGTCAAAAACTTGATGACCAAAAAAAAAAACCTGTTCAAAGTTGCAATTGCACTGAAATGACTTATGACCATTTCCCACACTTATGACCATTGCAGCATGCCCAGGGTCATGTGATTTATATTTGGATGTTTGGCAACTGATTCATATTTATGATGGTCACAGTGTCCCAGGGTCATGTGATCCCCTTTTGCAACCTTTTGACAAGCAAAGTCAATGGCAGGGTTGCTGATGGCAAATGCTAAGGCGGGACTTCCTTCCCTGCCTCCCTCTTTCTCATGCCCATCTCCTTCTGAAGGAAGAATTTGAACACCACCCCCCATATTTTCCCTCTTCCATATATTCATCAAACAAGGAAAAGCCTCCAGAGACAGAAAGACAAGCCGCAGAGGAAACTAGCATAAAAAGGTGCATTCCCCTTTAAGAATTAGCTACTGGCTAGAAAGAAAAGTTAAGGAGCCAGCGGCCGGCACTTAAGGAAGAAAAAAAATGTAGTAAGTCCTTCCTTAGCTGGCAACCTCCCCAAATGGCTCCATTCATAAGTAAAGGAATGCTACAGGCAAAATCCGTTCAGGAGAAAAATACTTCAAAATCCCTTGCAGCAAAACTTACAGTTAAGAATAGCAGAGCAATAGAAGCTAACACGAGACATCAGCCATCAGCTAAATAGAAATTGCCAAACACTCCTTAAGAACACAAAGCCCACATTGCACAAATCCCAGAACTTCAAAGTCACAAAAACACATAAGAATCCTTCCACTCTCCATCTCCCTCCCTCCCTCCCTCCCTGCCTCACCTCCAGCCAATGCTGCCTTTCTTCATTGCCGCCTTTCTTCATTCCTCGTGGAGGGTGACCCCTCCTCACTGCATTTCTTGCCTGTTTGTTGCTGCCAGCACAGATGGCTGCCACAGAAGTTGCAGATCGGCTCATGGCCGGCCTGCTTGATCTCCTCTCCCCCCACCCTCCTCCTTCCTTCCCTTCAGTGCAGCTAGAGCTGACTCCGCCTCCTCCCAAGGCTGCCTCTTTTTTTCTCTCTCCCTCTCCCACCCAAACTGCCTCCTTTTATAGCCTCTCCTGTCTCCGCCCCCCTTCTCCTCCTTTCTCATCCGGGTGAGCCGGAAGTGCCGAGCCTGGGACTTTTGCCTCGCCCCAGCCACTCTGCAGCTCCGAAGGACTCTCTCATAGTAAGTCCTGCGCTATGCTGGCTTGTTCCCTCCCCCACTACACTTGGCTGGGCAGGGCTGCGTATCACCTGCCACGTGCTAATGTACCACAGGTGGTATGTGTACCACCGGTTGAAAAGCCCTGATCTAGGCTGTTGGATATGAACAGGGGAAATTTTGATATGGAACTGCATTGAGATAAGGAAACTCAACTGCTAACTTTGAACCAATCACTATTTCTCAGCCTAATTAATCTTATTTAGTCATGATATTATGATAAAATTAAAATAAGTATAATTCCTGAAGGAAAAACTGAATATAAATCTAACAAATTCAGTACAATGTGGTTTTGGTGCATTTTTGTTGAAGTTACACTGAATTGTTAAAGGTTTCTTTGAAAATAAAAGAAATAATACAAACTCTTAAGAAAACAGATGAAAGCAATATTTTCTGCATATTTCTGTTTGCTACCTAACAGTTATTGAACTAGGCTCACAAAATATTTTAAATAATAAATTAACCAAATACGCCAAGTTTGTACAGGATGATAAGACATCAATCAGACCAAGTCTGACACTAACCAAGTTTTCAAAGTTGCAAGGGTCCATCTGCTAAGATTTTACATGATCTGGCTAAATGTGTAGTTCAAACATAGCCTCCAATATTTGTCTCTGTTTCAGAATTGTTTAAATAGATCTTGGTCAGACAAAAATAAAGAACTTGTGCTTAGTTCACTTCAGAATGAGGCAGCTAATTTCTTATTTTATTCATAATTATCAGCTCTCTTTGGATGTCATTATTTTAAAATGCATCTGCTAGATTGTATACTTAATTTTTATCCCTTCTTTGAAAAGATTTCCTGCTCTTAGAAAAGAATATCTAAAAGGTGCTCAGATTAGTGCTATAATGTGTTGATTCCAAATATGTTGGCAAATTTTAAACTTGGAGTCTATTGTTGACTTTTCTTAAAGGTAACCTAGATGGAATTCTTCGAACTTTTGATCTGTTCACTGCTTACAACCCTGGCTATTTTGTGGTGGATGTCATGGCTTCTGACCTAGCTAGCCACAATGACACTACAGTTGTGGGCATTTATATCCTGAGAGATGACCAACGGGTAAAGATCATAATCAATGAGATCCCCGATAAAGTACGGCAGTTTGAGGAGGAATTCATCAGCCTGTTGTCCAACATAACAGGGGCCATTGTCAATACAGATGATGTGCAGGTATGTTTTGCGTTAATGGAACATACACATTTTCTAATAATTTGTGCTCTTGATCCTTGAGCTAAAGGAAAGCAAAACCTTTGCCAATTGTCTGGTTTTCGTTTTCATTCTATAGTTCCATGTTGACAAAAAAGGCCGTGTGAATTTTGCCCAAACGGAATTGCTGATCCATGTGGTGAATCGGGACACCAATAGAATACTTGATGTAGAACGGTAAGCATGCTGCCTTGATGTACATTGATAAGCAGATCCCAAATTAGTTTAGCTTATGCCAACATGGGCAATCTCTTCTGATTGTAAGAAATATTTAATCAAATCACTTTTCAGGTCAGACAGCTACTTTTAAAACTTATTACCACATTTCCCTGAAAGTAAGACCTACCCCAAAAATAAGCCCTAGTTTGATTTTGGAGGGTGGGCCTAATATAAGCCCTACCCCAAAAATAAGCCCTAGTTTTGGGGCGAGACACATGCCTAAAAATCAAGCTGGCCCACTTCTTCTGAGGCGTCACCAGGCCTGCATTTCGCAATCAGATTCCTTTCTGCAAGGCCTCTGCAACCAAGAACCATAGCTTGGTACTCGGCTGCAGAGGCCTTCCGGAAAAGCCTGACTGCAAAATACAGGCAGAGCTCCATTCCCACCTGCAGAATGAAGCTGCTCCTTCGGACACAGAAGTGGACCAGCTAGGCGGGGCTGTCAGTGCCGGAGGTGAGTGGAAAAGACACCTCCCCCCCAAAATAAGACCTGATGCCTCTTTTGAAGACAAAAAAAAATAAGACCCAGTCTTATTTTCGGGAAAACATGGTATGTCTAGTTTAATGAAGAGAAGGACTAGGGGTGATATGACAGAAGTGTTCCAATATCTCAGGGGCTGCCACAAAGAAGAGGGAGTCAGTATATTCTCTAAAGCACCTGAAGGCAGGACAAGAAGCAACGGATGGAAACTCATCAAGGAGAGAAGCAACCTAGAAATGAGAAATTTCCTGACAATTAGAACAATTAACCAGTGGAACAACCTGCCTCCAGAGGTTGTGAATGCTCCAACACTGGAAGTTTTTAAGAAGAGACTAGACAACCATTTGTCTGAAATGGTATAGGGTTTCTTGCCTGAGCAGAGGGTTGGACTAGAAGACCAATAATAATAATAATAATAAT
>NW_015386535.1:354511-364210 GCF_001527695.2 Protobothrops mucrosquamatus
AGAAGCAACCTAGAAATGAGAAATTTCCTGACAATTAGAACAATTAACCAGTGGAACAACCTGCCTCCAGAGGTTGTGAATGCTCCAACACTGGAAGTTTTTAAGAAGAGACTAGACAACCATTTGTCTGAAATGGTATAGGGTTTCTTGCCTGAGCAGAGGGTTGGACTAGAAGACCAATAATAATAATAATAATAATAATAATAATAATAATAATAATAATAATAATGATGATGATGATGATGATGATGATGTTATTACTATCTTCTGCACAAAATCTGTTCTCTTGAATTTAGCTGATTCTTCACCATGGATTTTCACTGCCAATTATAGATTGCAAACCAAATAAAATAATATATACCGTATATACTCGAGTATAAGCCGAGTTTTTCAGCACATTTTTTGTGCTGAAAAATGCCCCCCCTCGGCTTATACTCAAGTCAATATTTTTCCCCAGTTCTTTGTGGACCTACAATATCCGAGCACCATTTAAAGAGACGCCGAAGGAAGACGGTGCCCAACTGCGTGCCTTTCCCCCTTGGCGGGGTGGTCTTTTGCAAAGTCTTTTGCTCGGATATTGTAAGTCCACAGCAGCGCGGGCGGCAGCAGCAGCGGCGGCGTCTCCCGCTCCGAATCCCAGGCTGGAGTCAAGCCCTTTTCAAAAGCGCCGGCTCGGGAGCGAAAGCAAAAGGGGCGGGGGAGTGGGGCTTCGTTCACGCGCGGATCCCCTACGCTTGTATTTATTTACCGTATTATGCCCCGGCTGGTGGCGGCGGCAATGAGCTGGGCAGCGGCGGCGGCAATGAGCTGGGCGGCGGTGGCAATGAGCTGGGCGGCGGCGTTCGGCTGGCGGTCCCCCAACCCCAAATGTATGGCAAGCCCTGTGGGGCTTGACAGCCCCGCTTTCAGATTGAGGAAGCTCGAAGCAAAAATAAAAATAAAAAGTCGAACCTTTTTTAAAAAAAAAAAAAAAATCGGGGGTGATGGGCGATTTGGGAGGAGGAATTGCTGGGACATGTAAACGCGAGACAACAGCGTTGCAGGTTACCGAGTTCAAAGTTTAATTACAGACGCAACTCTTTCAATACATATGCGGGGGGAGGGGTTGGAATGGCATGGCCACCCATCCACCCACGACCCGCACTTCTGCGGCAGAGCTCTTCCCCCCCCCACTTCCCCACCCAGCTTTTCCCTTCCAGCTGACGTGGGGCGTGTTATCAACTATTGCTCCTTTGTGCAAAGTGCTACAATTGCGCGGTTACCAGAGGGGTGGGGTTGCAAAGAGGCCGATTAGCCCAGGCGGAAAAATGTGTGTGCTGAAAAATGCCCCCTCGGCTTATACTCGAGTCACCATTTTTTCCCAGTTCTTTGTGGTAAAATTAGGTGCCTCGGCTTATATTCGGGTCGACTTATACTCGAGTATATACGGGTAGATTATTCAGTCTATTTTTTTATTTTGCGACTTAAATGAGTTTCTGCTTTTGAAGCCTATTGTCTTGAACTTTATAGAACAGGGATGGACAACTATGCTCTTCTACAACCTGTGGACTTCAACACCCAGAATTCCTGAGCCAGCCATGGAATTCTGGGAGTTGAAATCCACAGGTCGTAAAGAGGCCACAGTTGCCCACCCCTGTTATAGGGTATATATAGGGTATACAGGAAGGAGATGGTTAATTGCTTGTATAATAAAAAAACTTTTTATTTATTAGCCTTAATGAATGGTAAAAATTAAGAAATATTAACCATCTTTTCAGAGTCATACAGATGATTGATGAGAATAAAGAACAGCTAAAAAATCTCTTCCGAAATTACAATGTTTTAGATGTTCAACCAGCAATCACAACCCGAGCTTCAGAAGACTTGTCAACACTGCAGGTACATTAGTTAACTTTCTTTATATTTCTATATTGTACACCCATTATAGTTGAGAAACTTTCATTCTTCCTTTATTGACATGTTTTATAGATCATAATGAACTCTTTTATTCTTGATTTTCTACTCTCATATACAAAATTGTTTAGACTTTGCCTAGCAGCAATTAAAATCAGCAAGCAGATAATTAAGGGTTGTAAATGTGGTACAATCACTGATCCCTCTATTTTAGTTTTCCCTATGGTTCTTAATTTCCTTGGTACTTTAGATTTTTACTAAATAACCTGTGCCCTGTTGGGTCATCATTTCAGAGATATTTCCTGACCTAAACAGAGAAACAGAATGACCATTGATGGGCAAAAAGGCAGTAGGAGCAGGAGCAACTTCTGATTTCCTACTGGCTTCCCCTTCCTTCCTTCCTTCCTTCCTTCCTTCCTTCCTTCCTTCCTTCCTTCCTTCCCTGCCTCCTTCCTATCATTCTGTCATTCCCTTCCTCGCTCCCTTCCCTTTCCTTTTCAGCAAGCAGGTAAATGGCTGCTGCTGGGTGGGGAAAAGAATGAGGGATTGTGAGATTGCCTGGGAAACTGTTGAAAATGAAGATCCCATGACTGCAGCAGCTGTCGCCAGTAGCACTGAAGGAGCCACAACCTCTCAAAATTTCATTCCCTCAGAACTCATGGGTCTTCAATTTTAGACACATTGTGTAAGTTAGCCCATTTATACATGAAACGTTTATACATCCAGGTCTAACCCCATTCATATTCCAGTAGATCAGTGGTTCTCAACCTGTGGGTCGGGACCCCATTTGGGGTCGATCGACCATTTCATGGGGGTCGCCAAGCAAGGCTGTCCGCCATTTTTTTTGTCCGCCATTTTTTCCCCTTTTCCNTAGTCCTCGACTTACGACCGGTTTAGTCCTCGACTTACGACCGGTTTAGTCCTCGACTTATACCGGCTTAGTCCTCGACTTACGACCGGTTGGGGTCGCGGCATTAAAAAGGTTGAGAACCACTGCAGTAGATGATGTCAAAGGGAGAAAATGGTTATATGAAACGATTCACACAGATTAATGGAATCTGGCACCAAATGATTAATTGGCCATACATTACGTTTCTCTTTCCCTCAGTGCCTTGAAAGTATGATTACCCTCCAGTCAGGGCCATAAGGCAGGTGAAGTTTGATGGCCAAGAGTTTTTCTAGAAATTCCAATCCCCGTTACAATGGTTTGCTTTGTTTTTGTTTTTTGTTTTTTTCCCGTTTCTTGTCATTTCTAGATGGCAATAATCATTCTGGCTATTCTCCTCTTCCTGGCAGCCATGTTGTTTATCCTCATGAATTGGTACTACAGAACTGCGTGAGTAGCCATCTGTCCCTGGATGGCAGAATATTTCAAATACCATAATCAAATGACACAATAAAAATAATAATAGTAATGATAATAACAGAAGAGCAAATTAAGCATTCCCAGAGTAAAGCCAGGACTGTCTGTGGGGTATTGTAGGAAAATCAATATGGTAGCCACATTTCACATAACAAATAGGAGGAACTACAATTATTGCATTTTGGCCACGCTTTCAGGATATTCTTGAGTTGCTTCTTTTAGTGCTCTAACCTTGAAATAGTATTTTAATATTCTAGCCACAAATATTATCCCAGTCTTTTACCAATAAAAGGCTAAATAAGATTGGAGTCTACAAACTTAATAGTTACTGCTCTCTGAAACAAACTCATTACTGTAGCTGGATAAAGTTTGTGCAGTTGGAGAAAATCTTCAGATATTGTGCTGATGTACACATTATTTTAAAATGATGGCTTTTTGAAAAGTTGTGCTACACTAGAAACAGGGACACTATGAATTCTCATCAAAGAAACCGTCTGGGTGACTTTGGGCCAAGTTGCTCTCTCTCAACCCAATGCCTGTTCTGGGGAAAATAGGGGGAAGAAACATGTAGATCACCTTGATTTGTATATAATAAGACATGCATCTAGTAAATAAACAAATAAGTAAATAAGGACAGTCTTAGCTAAAAAACTGCCAGTAGCAAACATTTTGTCCTTTTCCATTTTGGAAGAGAGCAGTGGATGAGAAGCCTGATCGAATTCATGTAAAGCTAGGAAGAAATATCATATTTATATTCTTGCCCGTGCCAGTTGATTGCTACTTTTAATTATTATTATTTTTGCAGACACAAAAGAAAATTGAAAGCAATTGTGGCTGGTTCTGCAGGTAAACAGTATTGAAAATTTATATTTTTCATCATGGGGAAAATTGCTAATTGATGGATGTCATAATTCATAACACTGACTTTATAAAAGGATTCCACACTGTTTGTCTCTTTGGTTTTATTAAGCATTGTTTTTCTAACTTTAATTAGAAGTAAAAATTGTCCACAGCAATGTATAAAGTGCTGAATTATCCAGTAATACTTATCCTTCAAAAGGCTAAAACAGAATTAGGGTCTATTAATCAGAAATCCACCGTAAATATTGAATAACTTCACATTTGTAATTACAACCCTATTCTTCCCTCCAGGTGACTTGCATAGCCATTTAATAATTGCTTACTTAATTTCTGTTCCCTGTAGCAGGTTTATTATTATTCCTTGTTATTATTTTCTCTTTATCTGGTAGACAATAGAGAAAACACAAGAATGCAATAAATGGCACCAATAACATCTAGGTGGAGAAAAGTTGCATGCTTCAGGTTAAACTGTTAGTGTCGAAGTAACCAAGCAGAGGTTGATCTGTGAAATTTTCTTTGACATCCTAAGAACTGGCAGGAAAAAGATTCACTACTAAATTTTGGGTGACATGAGTCTACTTTTAAAATCATACTCCAGAATGCTCATATTAAAAGAATACAAAGAGATAAAACTCTAAACTAATTGACATAAATTATGCTTGGTAAATTCAACACATTCTGTTTTGCAGGTAACCGAGATTTCATGGACATCATGGATATGCCAAACACAAATAAATATTCCTTTGATGGGTAAGTTCAGATTTCAGAAACAAGAGGCCCACGCTAATTCTAATCTTAGACATATTATGTAGAAATCAGTTCAACTAATATCTTCTCAGCTTACTTTTTCATGTCTGGACAAGATTTAACAATCTCATACAGGACTATTTTATGTATGATATGATTAGAGATTCAGGTGACCATCAGATCATCACTGTCATGGAATGGAATCCATTCCCAGTTAAAGTAATGCTGTCTTCATGAATACTCTGGGAAAGAAAGGTCCAATTAGAACAGGGGTCTTCAAACTTGGCCCTTTTATGATTTGTGGACTTCAACTCCCAGAATTCCTCAGCCAGCGTGCCTGGCTGAGGAATTCTGGGAGTTGAATTCCACAAGTCATGAAAGAGCCAAGCTTGAAGACCCCTGAATTAGAAGATATGACTCTTGTTCTCATTAGTACAATGAGCTGTCAGAGTCACATCCCCTGAATCCTCATTAAATTTAAAGGTCCATTAATTGCCTAAGTTGCCTAGTGTGAGAAGGGATTGAAGCAGAACGTTTTGTAAAGAGTAATTTTGAGTTTGCTGAGAAATCACTGCCGTTGACCTAAATTCTAGACTCCTAAGCTACTATTTTTTCAACTTCATCTGAAAGATAAACCTCCATGGCAGGTATCTGGTAACACTAGCCACAGTAAAATTCCACATACATCTTCCAGCGAAAGAAATGAAACATGTCAACTGACTTGCCATATTTAAAATTGCTCTCAAAAATCACTCTTGCTTGGCTAAGATTCTGCATGCACATACAACAACACCTCCGTCCCTCTCCCCACCCCATATATATATATTCATGTACTTTTAATACTATACTATATAACAAAATAACAGAGTTGGAAGGGACCTTAGAGGTCTTCTAGTCCAATCCCCTTCTCAAGCAGGAGACACTATGCCAGTGATGGCGACCCTTTTAGAGACCGAGTGCCCAAACTGCAACCCAAAACCCACTTATGCATCATCGGGTGCCGGGTGGGAGTGGCCCATTGGGTGGGCATGGTTGCGGTGGTAACGGCAGACTGGGTGGGACTAACAAGTTCAATCAATCAATTCCAACTTTGCAAGATCTTTTTTTTCCCGCAAGAAGTTGAAATTGACTGATTGATTGAACCTTTTTTTTTTTTTGCACACAGCGGTGGAGGCCTAAAGCAAAAAGGTTTTATAAAACCCAGCTGAAGGCCTAGGACTGGGGCGATGGCGCGCTTGCCCACAGAGAGGGCTCTGAGTGCCGCCTCTGGCACCCGTGCCATAGGTTCGCCACCACTGCACTATGCCATTTCAGATAAACCTAAACTTAAAACTTAAACTTAAAAACTTTCAGTGTTGGAGCACCCACAACATCCGAAGGCAAGCCGTTCTATTGGTTAATTGTTCTCATTGTTAGGAAAATTTTCCTTAGTTCTAGGTTGGTTCTCTCCTTGATTAGTTTCCATCCATTGTTTCTTGTCCTGCTTTCTAGTGCTTTGGAAAATAGGCTGACCCCCCCCCTTTTTTTGTGGAACCCCCGCAAATATTGGAACACCACTATCAGGCCATCCCCACTCCTTCTTTTCACTAGACTAGACAGATCCAATTCTCTTTATACATTCTTACATATATTTATATATTTTCTTTAAAAATCTTGTTTTACTGGTGTGTTCTTTTAAACAGTGTTCAAAGTTGACTACAGTTTCATTCTAGCCTTCATCTATCCCTGACAGAGCAAATCCTGTGTGGCTCGACCCGTTCTGCAGAAATCTGGAATTGGCAGCACAGGCTGAACATGAAGATGATCTACCTGAAAACCTGAGTGAAATCACAGACTTGTGGAATAGCCCCACCAGGACCCATGTGAGATGATAGCTGCTTAGTATCAGGGTTTAAAAACCCACCAGCCTAATGGCCTAACTCTGTCAAAAGTATCAATAGTAGGGAAAAATTGGACTAATGTGGGCATGAACACCTGTGGGGAACCAGAAGACACAATGTGCAATATCACTATGCATATCACAATTCTTTTGTACTTGTGTTAATTGTTGAAGACAACTACAAAAGGTGGAGTACTTTCATTAAAGTGTTATTTTGCACATTTAATCCTTTAAACAAAAACTCTATTTGCTGCAGAAAGTCATAAAGCGGGGTTCTTCAAACTTGGTCCTTTTATGTGGACTTCAACTCCCAAAATTCCTCAGCCAGCGTGCCTGGCTGAGGAATTCTGGGAGTTGAAGTCCACAAGTCATAAAAGGGCCAAGTTTGAAGACCCCTGTCATAATGGATAGTAAACAAATTCTTTTTATTATTATACTCTGATTCCATGCAATTTAAAATTGTCTTTCCATGTCAGACTTCTGTTATGTCAGAATATTTGTTATAATTTTTGTAAGCCTAAATCCTGGCCCAAAGCAGAAGGGTTTTTTTTTAGCTCAAAACTAGGATAGTAAATTCAGACCTTCTTCAGATCAAAAAGGAAATAATAAAGTTGACTGTGAGATGATATGATGTTATATTTGCTGGGAAACCCAAAGTCTATACACCTCCTTTATTTTTATGTAATTTTATTCAACTTGCTGCAGGTCTCCTTAATAATTAAATTTGACCAAGAGAGTTGACCACTAGAAAGCTAGAAGTGATTTACGTGAAAAGTTTCTAACAGTTATGGAACTGAATAGAATTTCTGAGGAGAAGAAGAATACATTAGGATCTTTCCTTCAGGCCTGCTGAGACCACAGAAGTTCTTCTAATTTTCTTCGTTTTAGGGAACCTTTGGACGAGGTCCTTCAGCTTCCAAGCCAGAAGAAGACCACTATCTGAGGGCAGCTATTCAGGAATACGATAATATTGCAAAGCTAGGCCAGATCATGAGAGAAGGGCCTATCAAGGTGCGTACCTATGTCATCAATGATCTTGACATCATAATCTGCAGCTTTCCAACAAATATCATCTGTTGCCATGTAGGCTGTAAGAGACTTTCGCTTAAAAAGTCCCAGGAAAAGAACTATTTTTTAAAAAAATTATTGACTCTTTGACACTATATTTAGTATAGAACTTTTGAGTATCCATCCAGAATCCTATTTAATGCAGGCATACGGTTGAAAAGCATTTCTTCTAAATCTGAGGTAGTCTTCAGATAACTGTTTCCACTATTTTTTAAAAAAAATATATGAGGGAAAATATCCATTGGGCTCTAGAGCAGTGGTTCTCAACCTTTTTAATGCCGCGACCCCCAACTGGTCGTAAGTCAAGGACTAAACCGGTCGTAAGTCGAGGACTACCCAACCGGTCGTAGGTTGAGGACTTTCCCTGCCCGGGAGCACCGCGCATGCGTGGTTCCGCCCCCTGCGCCGGCCGAGGCGTAGCTGGCAAGCGGCAGAGACGGAGCAGGCCGACCACCAGCTGGCCCAGCCCAAGGGAGGTAAGGCACCTGCCGGAAAAGGGGGAAAAAATGGCGGACAGCCTTGCTTGGCGACCCCCGTGAAATGGTCGATCGACCCCAAATGGGGTCGCGACCCATAGGTTGAGAAACACTGCTCTAGAGGAACTTCTCATGAGGATTCCCTAGGCCAGTTAGTTTCAGGTTCAGTCCAAAAGAGCCCAGTATAATGTCTCCCGTTGCCCATCCCCTCCGTCCTTCCAGGCATCTCTCTTAAAGGTAGTCTTGGATGATTACATGCGGCTGAAAAGACTGCTTGCTGAGCGTATGGTGCATAAAGCCACCACCAGCCACGGGGACCACTCCTCAATCTCCGAGGTAGAGTCTGTGTGTGCATGGGGTTCAAGAAAATGTTTGCAGTGCCCACTGGGTTGGAGTGTCTTATTTTTCATAGCTGAATCCTTCTGTACATATTATACTGTATGGTGCTTGCAGCTATTTTCTCTGGAGTTCTACGTTTCCAAGAGCAGAGGTTTGCCAAATATTAACTTTATTTCTACTCTATTGAAGACGGGAGTTCTTAACACTCTTCATTTGAACAGGTGAAATGTTATTTTCCTTGTGTGTTTTTGTTTTGTTTTGTTTTGTTACCATTGGTTACCACACTATCCAGAGTTTTTTTGTCTGCCATGCTAAAATGCCAGAAATTAAGAAGAAACCAAATTAGACAAAAGCAAATGCCTTTTAGATCTCAAGTTGAGTGAATATGCAGCCTGTCTTTCCCAAAGATTTATGCAACCTGCTGATGTTCATGTATTTTAAATCTCACCATCCAACAATCCCAGTCAGTTGTGACAACAAAGGATTGTGGAACTGTAGCCCCAAATAGATAGGATAGGTGTTGTGGGGAATGCCAAAATACAAACCTGGGATCTCGATAAAGGATAGAGACACTATGTTGCATTGGATAGAGTTAAAATAGAATTGCCAGCAGTTTGAGCCAATGTGATAACATGAGGGCTAATTCAGCAAACATCTGTGGGAATACAGGTGCTTCGTTCTTTGGAAAATTCAATACAAAACCTACATTGCTGTGACTTACACTGCTCCTGGATGTTTCATAAGCCAACCTCAGAAATCTCAATCCCAATTGCTCTGGGTTGGCAATTCAACCAAGCTAGACCTGATTAGTCATTTCCTTGCTTCTGGTCCATCCATGAAGAGAAGGTAAATCATACTGGCTCTGCCAGTTCTGATTTATTTATTTATTTATTTATTATTTTAATTTGTATACCGCCCTTCTCCCATAGGACTCAGGGCGGTTCACAGCATATTAAAAACAAATAGTAAACACAAAATACAAAAAATTACAAAATACAAAAATACAGAAAATAAACCCCGATAAAAGCCGAATTAAAACCAAATATTACAAGCTGTGTTTCGAATTAAATACT
>NW_015386535.1:364310-378219 GCF_001527695.2 Protobothrops mucrosquamatus
TGATATAATAGCATCAGCCTTTTCTTTCTGGTGATTGTTCCCATTTTTTCCTTTGCATTCCCAGATTGTTTACACACATGGATGTCCTACCCTCCACCCCTTCCCACCTTATCTTCTTTGATATTTATTTTTCTTTTTTCTGTTTATGGTACCAGCATATCAAAACTTCAAGGAACAGATTGCTCTTTTATTCCTGTTCCTCTGTAGGTCCACGGAAAGTGCAGCAAGGGAGAACTGATAGTTAAATTTCATAGAAACACATTAGCCATGTTCCTACAGTGCTTTTATAAAAAAAAAAGGGGGGGGGGAAGGAAGCCTGTGGGCAGAAAGTAAAAGCAGGAGAGACTGCTTCACGCAGTTTGGAAAGACACCAAAATGTCTACTAGAGCTGGTTTTGTAGGGTTTAAGGATAGTTCATTGACTTGAGTTGGAACATCCTCCATTTTTTTTTTAAAAAAAGAACATCACATTGACTGAGATGGACAGCCACAGAAATGGAACAAATAAAGTGAATAAATAAAAGCAAAGAACATAGCAGCTCAACCCCAGGGCAGCAACCAGCCAAAAGGAAGGCTATGCTAGATACTGCTGGATCTCCTACTAAGAGAGAACAACGTTCTAAAGACCATCCGCATTGATGGGCCTAAAATGGTTCTGGTTGGAAAACGGCAGTTTTGAATCTAATTTGAGTTTAGTAAGGAGTATATTTGCAGGCTGAGAATGTGAAGAGGATATCGTATCCAGTCCCCCAGACTGTACTGGTGATGGGCCAAGTCTGGTTTGTTTGTGTTGTTCAGGCCTACCATCAGGTAGAGAGCTATGATGCAGGTTCTTTAAGACAGTTATGTAATAATTTTATAGGAAACAAAGTTTTCTTGCCTATTAAGATTTAAGAAATAAGTGCTCATGAAAAAAACAGGGCAACAACATGTTTAATAGATCCCATTGGTGCATTTTAGTCATATCAGTTCGAAACTCCTTGCTAGTAAGGTTATAGTACGTCAGTTTTAAAAGGAAAAGGAAGATCTAATTTTTTGTTGCTTTATAAAATTGCTTGAAGAAAGACATTCACATTTGCATGTGCAGAAATGGGAGGTACACCTTAGATTCTAGATATAACCAGGATTTTCAGAAATAGTTCCAGCAGGCAGAGGCGTAGCGTGGGGGGTGCAGGGGGGGCCGGCCGCACCGGGCGCAACATCTGGGGGGGCACGCTCGCACTCGCAGCTCTCTGCCCCTGCCTGTGCGAATCCGATCCGAGCCACCGGGTCGCCGACCACTGTGGAGGGGGGGGGCGCAAATTACTTGCCTTGCCCCGGGTGCTGACAACCCACGCTACGCCACTGCCAGCAGGAGTCTGTTCTAATTCATGTGGAAAGGCAATATTCTTACTATTGAAAACAGTGGGAAAATTAGCTTGAGAAAAAAACCAAAACATGTGATATGTTGATTTCCATCCTGGTCTTTTTCCAGCTGATTCAGAATGATCTGGAGGAGGAGGAGGAGGAGGAGGAGCAAAGGAGCCCTAGTCAAGGGAGTCTTCGCTTTCGGCATCAGCAGCCTATTGAGCTCAAGGGACCTGATGGGATCCATGTGGTCCACGGTAGCACAGGCACTCTCCTAACCTCAGACCTCAACAGCCTTCCTGAGGATGACCAGAAAATACTAGCTCGCTCCTTAGAGACACTGACTGCTGAAGGTGGGTCCTATTGTGACAGAAACGCTCGTACTGAATCTGCCAAATCCACCCCTATGCACAAGATGAGAGAGGTGATCATGGAGAGCCCACTGGAAATCACAGAGTTATGACTAGAAGTGGCATCACTGGTGTAGCCCTCCAAAGGATCCTGGGCCTACACAGACTCCTGCAGCAGGAGGAGCAGCAGACTAAAGGACAAGAGAAGAAAAGAGGGCAGGGTCACCAATGCCAGGCCACCGCCTGTTCCAGAGTAAATCTAACCAAGATAAGACGTTATTTTGTTATAGCAGTCCTGAAGAGCCTAGCTCCAGGGATGAAGGCTCTCAGGACCAGACGCTCAAAAGATTTGACTCACTCTCTTAATTTTGTTTTTCAGATATAAAGTGTTTCAAATAAAAGCTATGGGAAGCCCTGTGATATAAACCTAAAGCTAGAATTGCAATAATCGTGGTGCCATGTTCCATCAGTCCATCGATCCTTGACTGGATCAATGTGTTCTCCTACCACCATGGTAGCAGGGAATGATGGCTACCAAGCGAATGCAGCTAAGATGATTCTATGATGATCCATTTGGTCTCACACAATAGTTGTGTGATAAACTTCAGGAAGCTCCATAAATCTGTTCAGCATTAATCTGTGTTGTCATATTTCCTGGAAAAGAAACCTGAAGCCATGTTTTCATTTTGGTGGCTTACAAAAACAGTACAGCAACCAAGCAGAGTGACTAAATAAGGTTCTGGATGTCAAGAGTGTTGGTGTGTAATTTTTTCTTCTTCTTTTATTTCAAACAATGATGTGTTGAGAGTTTTTGGAATGGTCTGTTAAAGGAACCAGAAATACATTACACATGAATTTGGTTAATCTGTGTGTACTCTTTTCCATCCCAAATGTCATGTTAACCATTTTGCCATAGGTTTCATAACTACTTTAGACTGAATGCACACACCGTGTCAGCTGAAAAAATCAGAATGATAATTATATTCATCAATAAAAGTAACATATTCCTAAGACTACCAAGGAAAGGAATTAAAAGTGTCCCTTATGGATTATGCAGCAATCTACAGTATATATAATGAACTAACACCATTCTGATGTGAATAAATTAAATCTAAAGAAACCTATTTAACCTGAGATTTACATGAATCCATTTAGGAGAAGTTAAGATAACAGGACAATTCTACATGCCCAAAAGCAAAGTTTGAAAAGAACCATGACAAGGTGGATGATCGTAATGCATAGAAAAATAGCAATGATGATCAAGAGTGGACTGTTCTATTTGCTGGAATTTATGGGCAAGAAAAATCATTATTTACCATTCATATATAGTAATTGTATTCATAAAACATTTAGCTACAATCGCCAGCCTTTGCACCATAACTGTTTACTGAGATTTCAGTTTTGCTCTGTCTTATTAGCTGAAATGGCTGCTGTTTTGGATTATTACGAGTAAATTTGCAATCTCAACAACTGGTACAATATAGGAGGATGGGAATGGTAGCTCATCACAGGAAGTTTGTAATTGCCATTAAATAGCAACATGCAATAGTGTGCTGTTATGCACTTGCTAATCAGGATTTTCAGCCACAGCTGTCAAGCATACATTTCCTTGCTGAAGTAGCAAAATATCTTCTTTAGCTTCTAAATCTCCCTTAGATGCTATCAGTTTTTCCTGAAATGTTCAGGTGACTTGAAATTAGCATTCAAAAATCAAAAAACAGTATTTTCAAACTGCTGAATTGTGGGTTTCTTAAATGCTTACAGGTGGCTCCAATACTATAAATTTGCATAAGCCAAGTACAACTTTTGACACAACAGGCCTGTCCATTTCAGATGTGGTTTCTCCAGATGTTGATCTGGGGGAGAAAGGGTAGATTTTGCTCATGCCTAGTATTAACCCTTTGCCAGCACAATTTGACCGAAAAGAAGTCAGATATGTACACTATGATAGTTACAGTCATCTCCAGAGCTATAAAACTGAAATCACCAAGACTGGATTTAAGACAAACTAATTCTACTTAAAAGTAGTATTTAATCATTTTGAAGTCAGATTATGTTGTGAAAGATTTAAAAATAACGGGTTATAAAAATTAGAATAAAGATAATATATATATATAGTAATAACTATAAATCATATGCTTCCAACACATCTGCTCTAAGATGAGTTCAGTGGCAGCAAATAAATACCTGCCTTACTTCATTGTCATCCCTGAATTCTAATCTTCCATTCAAAAGATTGTGGTTGAGTCAGAGTAATGTAACAATATATCTAATAATTCCTAAAACCTACATTTCCTCAGTCTACCAACACTATGTCTTTTCCTGCTTGTTGAGCTCTTGGACCACATAGCACAATTTAATGTTGTCGTCTTTTTTTAATTCATGTGTCAACTATAATACAAGAGATGCTCAAAACTAATGGGAAGTTTTGTTCATTTTTAAAAAATCAAGATTCTGTGTGAAGCTTGTAAGAACTCTTTAATGTTTCTAAAGCCAGAAGGTTTGGAAAATGCACAGAGTGATGTTATTTTAGGAGTATATATTTTTTATAATGTAGATTGAATGATATCCAAAGTCATCTCTCTGTCTCTCCCATCTCTTTCTCTCTCTCTCATCCTTCTATGTAAACCATGTGTTTACCAAGAAATTTACATTCTGTTGCTATTGTTTGTGCCCAATACTGTTCTTGATTCAGAGAGATCTTCGGGGCCTTTCTGCAGAAAGGGAGTTCTGGTGGGAAATGTGTCATGTGTCTGATTAACGAAACACTTAAAAGAACTTTCAGGCATTTTTTTAACCTAAAAGCCTTTATTAAGGTTACAGATATGTCAGCACGGCATGGTGGAATGCTAAGATCTGATTTTTTTTTTTCCGTTGCGCATACATTCCAGGCATTTTTCCCTCCCCTATTTTGGGGAAGTGAATCACATCTTCCAAGTTAATTGGAAGATGTGAATCACTTCCGGTTCCTTTTTCCCGGGCTTTCCTTATTCTCCTCCCCTTTCACTGTTGCCTGATTTAACTATAAAAATACCAGACAGTTCTGCATATTGTCAAAGCAAGAATATACAGTATTTGCAGCGTTGACAAAATGATTATTTTCACTTCAGTGTAACATGAAAAGGCAAACCTACTTTCTATTAAAGCAAGATACAGTACATAGATAATAAATGATGATAGATGATAGATAGATGGATGATAGATAGATAGAGAGATAGATAGAGAGATATGAGAGATATTGATAGAGCGATAGAGAGATAATAGATGAGAGAAATAGTTGATAATAGATGTTTCAATGCTTACCAAAAATATGGCATCTCTACAACTTTGAAAGATCATTTGTTGGGCCATTTGAAAGAGGAGTTGTGGAACAATGTAGGTTGCATTCGACCACATAGAGGTGGAGCAGAACACAACGCTCCCCAATTGTCAGGCACAGCACCACTGCCATGTGGGTCACTGATTCAGAAGCTAGGATTCGGTAGGTGAGGGTTTCTACTCACAATGGGGAATGGAAGTTCTGGGAATTGAAGTCCATGTGCCTTAAAAGTTGCCAAGCTTGGGAGACCCTGTTCTAGAGGAACCTGGTATCAGACAGATTTGGAAACAATCAAACAAGCTTTGCAAAAGGCACAATTGTTTTAATGACTCAAGGGGAGAAGCTTTATTCATGGATCCATGTAGTACAAAGTCCCTCTTTCAAATGCTTTGCGCCCCCCCCCCCGCTTACCAATTACATGCCAATGTTTCTATAGTTACAAGTTGTAATCAAAGCCAATTGCTTCAGAACTTCTCTTTAATTGTGTGTTGCATAAGATTGAGACAAAGCATGTATCCATTAATTAGGGAAAGGCTTGGATAATGCTTCCTGAACAGTTTGTTTCTGGAATCTGCAGAATTCTAAGTGAAAGCTTTGCTTCCTGGATTCACTAATTAGCATCCCATCATATTATAAAAGAATCAGATGTTGCACTTATTCCAGGAAAGTGGATAAGAATTGAAGCTTTAATTAGCAGAACCCAATACATTGAATTATTCTGATCTGAGAAAGATTTGCATACAGATGGTTACTTCTGCACATACAAGGAAAGGGAATATATTTATTCTTGTTTTTCATATTCCTGTATTAGTCTTCATCATAACAAACTTTGAGGGTCATCCTAATTCTCACCTGTACCTTCTGAACTAGCTTGGATCACATTCAGCTGTATGCTACTAGAAAAGGACTAGTCCAGGGGTCTTCAAACTTGGCCCTTTTATGACTTGTGGACTTCAACTCCCAGAAGTCCTCAGCCAGCGTGCCTGGCTGAGGAATTCTGGGAGTTGAAGTCCACAAGTCATAAAAAGGCCAAGTTTGAAGACCCCTGGACTAGGGTGTGAACAATATTGATAGGAATATCAGGATTGAGAGCTTTGTATCTCCTGTCTAAATTTCTGTTCATTTTGGCTTCTCTGGGATGTGGGCAAGTTGCATTTCTCTGGTTTTCCCCCCTTACTAGTTTTAAGTACATTTAATTGAAAAAGAATTTTATTTGTATGAAATGCAAATCTATTAGTCTATTCAGCAGCTAAAGAACAATTGGCTTTCCAAGATAAATTTTTCTTTATCAAATTTTATACAGCCACCCATCTCACAAGAAGTTAATCCAACATATGCATTGGTTCAAGGATCAAGGTTTTATTTAGCATCCAGTTTTAAAATACAGGGTTTGTAAAGGTACTGTTGCCAATTAGATAGTCAATATCAAATAGATCAATATTTATCTTTTTTTCAACTGATAAAATGTGCATAAGCATTGAAGAGAAAGCCCCATTGCTTTACTCTACATTTCAAGAATAGCTATAAGGGTTAGCATTTACATTAATTCAGAGCTTCTTGAGAAAAAATAGCAGAATTGTTCCTTGACATTTTTAAAGAACACATTTATGTCCTATGTGAAGAATAATGCTCCATTGGTGCAACACCTTTTCACATCCACTATCTTTGCAGCTGTTGTCGCTTCTAATCTGTTTTGATCAGCAACATCCTAAAGCATCTCCCCACTTAGGAAATCTTCAAAATTCAACATTCCTATTTACTTGAAAATCCCAGCGTAAATGACCTGTTCTGGTTATTTTGACCACTGTATGTAGTTGTTTTATCTTCCTAAAATTGGTTATTGCTATTATGAACACAATCCCAAGAAATTCTTAATCCTTCCACCCTCTTCTTCTCAATTACATTCCTTTCTCACCATAGCTCAAAGTAAAAAAGTGATTCAGAACTTGATCAGCAAATGAAACAGTGGCCTCCTTTGATACCGGGAGCTTAAGGTGGGAAAGGAAGGTGGGCTTTTGCCAAGATTCAGATTTTTCACATTTTTTTTCACCCAAATCAAGTTTCCAGATATATTCAACAAACATCACAGCCAATGTTCTTCCACTGCTGTGACCTCATCCTCTAGATCCATATGTGGTGTTTGCAGTATTCAATGGCCTACAGAAAAAGGAGAGAACAGCTATTTTCAGTTCATATCACAACTGACCATAAGAGAAAGTTGAGAATCTGGAGACACAGCCAACACCTGAACTGAACTTCAAGAGGCATCTGTCAACTTGTCTCAGTTTTTAATCCCTTTTCAATAAAAATTGAAGGTTCTTGGAGTAAACTACAGGTAGTCCTCGACTTACAATAGTTTGTTTAGTGACCATTTGAAGTTACAACAGCACTGAGAAAAGTGTTTGAGGACCGTTTTTCACAATTACGACCATTGCAGCATCCCCGTGGCCACGTGATCTAAATTCGGACGCTTAGCAACTGGCATGTATTTATGTCGGTGGCCGTGTCCGAGGGTCAGGTGATCCCCTTTTGCGACCTTCTGACAAGCAAAGTCAATGGGGAAGTCAGATTCGCTTAACAACTATGTTACTAACAACTGCAGTGACTCACTTAACAACTGTGGCAAGAAAGGTCGTAAAATGGAGCAAAACTCACTTAGGAACAGAAAGCATGGTTGTAAGTCAAGGACTACTTGTTTACTAGTGAGATTTGCTTTGAAGTGGGACGAGTGAGACTTATTATTCAGATTTCAGTGAGATGTCATCCAGATCTAAGCCTTTCCTATCAGAGAAGTTGCTTCAGGCAACTCTGACAGATCTGAAATTTTGAATATAATGCTTTCACCTCCCATCTTTTTGATATGTATATGAATATAATATAAGATTACGTTTCAACAGGGCTTTTTTTCTCATAGAACACCCAGAACGGAGTTCCGGCACCTTTTTTGGATGGAACCTTGTAGGATAGGCAAGGCGGGTTGTATGACGTGTGTGAGTTCCAGCACCTTTTTTTTTTTTTTTTTACAAAAAAAGCACTGCTTTTCAAACAAGGGAATTGGTTCCCTTGTATTGCATAAAAATGTGTTTGCAATTTGACCTCTTCTAATGAAAGAACTAGGAAAGCTATTTTGAACAAATAGAAAGGGTTAGGATTTCATCAGTGATCCCGTGCTTGGCACCTTATTGGTGGATCCATAAGATTGTGTGTCAAGAAAGAGACAGTGAGTTTAAGAGGATATTATTAGTCCAGAAGCTCTTTCTACAAATGAATTCTGCTGCTTTTTTTAAAAAAAAAAATGCTTATGATCTTATTCTCCCAAGTTTTTCTTTTATTCCTTCCTTGGGTTTTGATTTGTATATGACATTGAGCTATTTGTTGCTTTTTCTCTTTGCAGCAGTGTTTGGCTAAAGAAAGGAAAGAATTAATTTATAAAGAAAAAGAGTAAAAATCCATATTTCTCTCAGTCAATATGATTGCCTTCTTTCTACTTGTTTTGAAAATGGGTTTTTTAAAATGAAATCCATCTTCCTTCCTTCCTTCCTTCCTTCCTTCCTTCCTTCCTTCCTTCCTTCCTCAGTATTTTGCACTAAAGACTTAACCCTCTCCTCCTCCCTCTCCCCCCCCCCCATTCCCCCAATCACTTGATTACCTGGCATTGCTCTGCAGTCTCAAGATTCTTGCACCAGAAAGTAGGGCCCCGGGAACAGGCCTCCATTCCCACAAGATGGGGTTCAGGACAAATTCCTATTTTCTGTGTGGCAAAAGAGTAAAATATTACTTTGTTAGAAAGAGCTTTATAAAACTATTTTAAATCCACTCTTCTCCCCCTCCCCCGCCCCATAAAAAGAAGGAATATTTTGCTGTACATGAAGGCTGCATGGATGGGATTTCACAAGGGCATCTGACCCACTCGTCCTTTATGCTTTCTTACATGGGAGCATTTGCAGAGGGGGGTGCATAGCCACTGTCTCTCTCCAAACCCCCTTTCCTGTTTCTTCCCCTTCCGCTTCACATTTGGCCTGTATATTGCGGAGGGAGAGTAGTATTTGGAAGCCTGGGGTTTTCTTTATTGTTTTCTTTTTATTGCTTTCTGTGTTTGATTTAGCGGCCCACATTCAGTTTTGAGTCAGGTGGCCTCCAGAATTTATTGTCTTCAAGGACTGGCAAGTTATATACAGTAAGTACTGTGAAATGAAGAGTTCAATGGCACTTACGGTTTTGTAAGAGCAGGGTTTAAACTGCTCACCCATTGAATATAAATCAGTTTTACAATATGACTTACCACACATACAAAGGATGCTTGCATGACTTGTATCAGGAGTTGGACAGCAGCTGGTTCATATTGGTCCACCAGTTGATCACACTGTAATAAAGCAGAAAGAAGTCAGACTAAGGCAGGTGCCTGGTGGGGTCCTCTAGCTTCAAAACCAACTAAACCTCTTATCATATCAATTAAATGAATTAATCTAAATCATGGTAACTAGAGCAACCTGCTTCATTCTAGTATATTCCAGATTATCCCCAATATGTTGATGTCCAGCCCAACCGAAGGACTATAGGAAGGAGAGAGTTGATCTGGAAATACTGCCTTCACTCCAACTCCCAAAGAATTTCACTGTGGTTGCCCAAAATCTTGTTGATCTGGAACCTCAAAACATTTCTTTCATCTTCTTAAAAGTTGTTCAAGTTCTTCCCAACTAATGTGAATGTTCCAACCACTTGGAAAATGGTTTGTAACTCTTCAGGAAGGTTATAATTCATAACTCCTTTTTTTTCTACCCATCCTAACAGGATGGGGAGAGAGATAAACAACTGGATTCTCTTTTTTATTCTTCCATAGCATCTTAACTCCTTAGAAATTTGTCTACAGTACTACTTACTGTATATACGAAAGCATCGGGGAGTAGTTGGCATCCTTTAGCAAGGAAAGATCCAATCTGGGCTTGTGTTTCGTTCTTCTCCAGTTCATTATCAATATAATTAACAAGAACTATACACATGTGACATATTTCATTATCCTTGTCTTCTGATACTTTCTCAAAAGCTACTTTCTTTTCAGGAGCTATTTTCTCAAGAGCTACTTTCTCTAAACATCAAACAAATAAACATTAGCGTGTACAGCTTGACTTAATGCTAGTTCTCATACATATGTGTGTATAACAATTAAATTATTTTAAGTCATTTCTCAGTCATGCCTAATGCAGTACAGAATGAGCTCTAAATGAAACACAAAAGCCAGTAAACAAACCAAAATTAGAAGCAGTTGCAAGAAAGTAAATTTAAAGGTATGAACAATATACAAAGCCTAAAAGCATCATCTAGTTTGAAGTCTGTATCTGGTCTTTAGAACAAGATTAAGCACATTTTAAAGGCACAAGGCTATAGTTTAATATCATGATCGTCAAAAGGGACAACTTCTAGTTTCTTTGGCCCATTTTTATGGTTTTAATTTGGGAATTGAAGCAAAGGATTTCTGGAAGGCAAGTTCCCCCATCCCTACCTAACCCACTAAATATTCCCCTCTAAAAGTCAGAAACCTATAACCTGGGGTGTGGTTTTGCTGTTTAGACTCATTTTGAATATTTTTCAATTCTATTTCCTATATTTTCTATTTTTAAAAATGGACAAAAATCTGTTTTTCAGGAATTGGGTCATTTTGCCACCCAATTTCAGAAGCACAATCTAGAACTGCTTATGAGCAGAAAATGAGGTGGGATGGGGAGAGGGCAGGGGGGCACATGAAACTCCTGAGTTGCTCATCCTTGGTTTAAAGACAAATAATAGGCAGCAGCCAAGCATTCAGGAAAAAGTGATTCATAAATGGGATATTTATTTATTTATTTATTTATTTAATTTTTATCCCGCCCTTCTCCTTACGGACTCAGGGCTGCTGACAGCCTTGTAAAACAGATACAACAATAAAAAATACCCAGTTTAAAACCTAATTAAAATAAAATATTTACTGTGGCCTATGTCAATTAAAATTACTCTTAAAACCCCACTAAAAATTCCCCTAGGCCAATCCCGCTTGTTGGAAGAGCCATGTCTTAAGGGCGCGGCAGAAGGAGGGGAGATCCGGGATCACCCGGATCTCTGGGGGTAGTTCAGAGAGATCTGAATAGTTAGGAGCATTGAGTTTGCGGATAATGATTGATTATTAATCTTCAAATGCTTCTCTGGGAGTCTCTTTAGTGCGAAAAGTCTATCAGAAAGATGAAATCGCCTTCAAGTCAACTTTGATTCTTGGAGACTTTGTGGGTATGTCTGTATATTTGGCAACAATAATGAAATGCCTACTTCCAGGTTGTTGTTGTTTCAGCTTCTTAATCTACTGAGAGAGCCAGTTAAGGCATCAGGCTAGAAACCAGGAGACCATGAGTTCTAGTCCCAGCTTAGGCATAAAGCCAGTTGGGTGACCTTGGGCCAATCACTTTCTCTCAGCCCTAAGAAGCAGGCAATGGCAAACCACTTCTGAAAAACCTTTCCAAAAAACCTGCATTTATAAACTCCCATCCAAGTATGAACATGATCCAATCTTTCTGAGATTGGATTTTGTGAAAGTTAGATATGTGCTACAAGATGTGCTATAAATACAAAGTTAAGACCGATAAAATGAATTTCATTCCCATCCTGAAGGCAGAAGATGTAGAACAAACAAAAACCTACCGGTGCTTAAAGATACATCTTCTGGGCAACATTTGAGCATAATGCACACGGATTCAGGTTTAGTAGCCTCCAACAGCATAATGAGAACTGCCATTCCATAAGAATTCACAAAGTCCCTGCACTGAGGAACGACTTCATGAGGCAACATGTAACAAACATTCTCCATCTGATGGACTATTTGCTCCTGAAATATAGAAAGATTAAAAAAAATAGATTAAAAAGAAATCAAGCATCTAATCTGCAGAGAGTGCAAATGAGGGAGAAGAGAGCCATTACATGTAGTCCTCAGCTTACAACAGACCCAAAAAAAGGTGCTTACAACTTGGATTCAAATTTCCAATGGTCATTCTCCTATGGTCATGTGATCACATTCTGGTCACGTGGCAACTGGCTCGCATTTGTGGCCATTTGTAATATCTGTGGTCAAAATGTTTTTTTTTCTGGAAACTGGTATTTACTTCCAGTTTCTGTCAAAAAAAAAAACATTGTGGACAATGGGCTCACTTAATGACTGTGGATTAAGCTTAATGAGTCACAGAATGAGTGGACAGCCATATAAATTTTCTTAAATAAAATAAAATAAAGATCATGGTGATTCACTTAATGACCACTAAAAAAATATTGTAAAATTGAGTCAGGCACATGATGAATTGCTTAATGACCAGCATGACTTACAACTATATTTCTGAGCTCAATTATGGTCATAAATCAAGGATTATTTGTACTTCTTTCTTCCAGTAACAGCACAAATGAAAGAAGTGAAGTTAATTTGCTGAAATAATGTTCAGAGGTGAAGACCGTTTTAGTCATTCTTGAATAGCAGAGGGAAACGTGACAGAGGCAGCAAATATGAGAGTATTTGTTTAAAGTTCTCTCTTCTCTGGTTATCTCTTCAAATGTTCTGCACCTTCCCTAAATCTGAAATAATTTGCATCCAGACAACCTGAATCCACATTATGATTGGACTAAATGGAAAGCCTCATAGAAACAAAAATCAAATGTTGATTTGGTTGCTCGAAATCAAGAAACTCCATGCATTTGTCTTCATTTCTTCTCATAATTTCAGAGATGAAGGCTTTGAAAATTAATTCAGTGTATAGAAGATGCCTTCAAGAAATTCTCCTCTATCACCATTTCCCACAACATAATAACAGACTAATTCAATGTTTCTTACTTCTGTGTTATTGTTCTCCACCAAGTTCTCTGCCACCTGTACGACTTTCTTGCACATATCACACATCAAATGAGGTTTATCTGCATCTGAAATTGTCTACATAATGGAGTTTTGAGAGAGAGAGAGAATTAAAACAAATGTAATAAAATCGTATTTTTAGGGTTAAACAAAAGTAAAAAAAGATATAACATCGTTACATTGTCAAATCTGATTGCAGTGAGAATATTAATTGTCTCTTGGTTAAGATGATCTCTGCAATCGATACAGAAAGAAGTGACCAGGCTTTCTTCTCAATTACAATAATTTGAGAAAATTTCATTGTTTGAATGAATTACAATTAATTCTCCTTTGCTAATGATCCTTAAATGGTAGTTACATTATGATTCTTAAATTTTCTAGACTCTTTCCATTTGTCACCTGCTTAGGGCAGCATCAGTGGAAGTGATTAATAGCTAAATATGTCTTTTGTGGAAGTCATTGTTAAGACGATGCTACCTACCATATGTGGGTTGCACAAATCTGGACAACCCCCAGATAGAAACAAAGAGTCAGTTTCTGTATTTTTTCCCCCTGCCATTTAGTGGTCATCTGCATGTTTCAGCTCTTCACCTTAGGTCTCAGAGATTTTTCTTTTCCTGTTTCTTCTTCTATGCTCTTACCGTAAGGTTAACTTTATTCCCCATGAAATGCCTTCTCAATTTTACCCAAGGATACATTTCACATTCTACTTGTTTTGGTTTTGAGCAAATCTCAGCCATTCTCCTATGGCAGTGATGGCAAACCTTTTAGAGACTGAGTGCCCAAACTGCAACCCAAAACCCACTTATGCATCGTCGGGTGCCAGGTGGGTGTGGTCCATTGGGTGGGTGTGGCTGCAGTGGTAACGGCAGACTGGGTGGGACTAAAAAGTTCAATCAATCAATTCCAACTTTGCAAGATCTTTTTTTTCCCCGCAAGAAGTTGAAATTGACTGATTGAACCTTTTTTTTTTTGGTACACCACGGTGGAGACCTAAAGTGAAAAGGTTTTATAAAACCCAGCTGAAGGCCTAGGA
>NW_015386535.1:378402-381962 GCF_001527695.2 Protobothrops mucrosquamatus
TGATTGAACCTTTTTTTTTTTGGTACACCACGGTGGAGACCTAAAGTGAAAAGGTTTTATAAAACCCAGCTGAAGGCCTAGGACTGGGGCGACGGCGCACGTGCCCACAGAGAGAGCTCTGAGTGCCGCCTCTGGCACCCGTGCCATAGGTTCGCCACCACTGTCCTATGGCTTGTTTGGACAATGTTATTAGCTTCTGCCCTTCTGCAGACCGTGCCTTTATATGTGTATGTATATATGTTTATATACCTTAACTACTGCTCCAAACAGGTCTGAAAAGTAGTCCATTGCCTTCAAAGGATGAAAAGGCTCTGATTTTGTAGTGTCACAGAATCCAATTTTACCGCAAATTCCCATTGGTGGCTAGAAGAATAAAATGTTCCATTAGAAGCTAATGTTTCATTTTTATGAAGGCCATAGCATTGCATACTAACCATATCAGGATTTTTTGTTTGCTATTTTTGGTACTTGGTTGTGATACTCAGACATTAAGACATGACAGTATGCAGTTAGCATATATGCATTTTTACATGCATCTCTTAAAGAGATAGAAAGCTGCAAAGGTCCCACATATTACTCCTTTGATGTAGGGAATAGTCTCCTTAAAGTGGCATGAATTCCAACTGAAACTGAGACAAGATTTTGCAACCCCAAACCCCCTATTATCACAGCCTACAGACCCAAGACTGTCAGTGTTCCTTCTAACAAAAATTTCCTATCATTTCATTGACTACAAAAACTGTAGCATAAACCTTCACTGGAGGTGTTTAAACAAATGCTGGATGACCATCTGTTAAGTTAGCAATATTACTGGATTCCTGCACTGGGAAGGCAGAGATATAAGATGATTTCCAGGATCTCTTGCAATCTTATAATTTATGATTCTGTGATATCAGAAAAACATAGACTTGATTCACATAACGTGGGGATCACCATGTGGGCTTGTACAAGGAACTGAATTCCAAATTAACTAAACAGGTTGAAGTCATAATTAGCAATCCTAATCAAGGCTAACTAAATTTTACAGGGTTTAAGTGATTGGCTTCAGTAAGTTGTACAAAGTAAAAAATTTAAAACTCTACAGTGTTTCTCAACCTTGACAATTTTAAGGCATGTGGACTTCAACTCCCAGAATTCCACAGCCAG
Organism: Protobothrops mucrosquamatus; assembly: GCF_001527695.2. NCBI lineage: Eukaryota > Metazoa > Chordata > Lepidosauria > Squamata > Viperidae > Protobothrops > Protobothrops mucrosquamatus. Next base: position 379,549 of record NW_015386535.1, read on the forward strand.
CAATGCTGGCTGCGGAATTCTGGAAGTTGAAGTCCACATGCCTTAAAATTGTCAAGGTTGAGAAACACTGCAAGTCTAGAACTTGCTGAAGGGAGGAAAAATAAAAACAGAGGAAAGACCTGAAGTTCTTGGCTTCATCCACATATGTCATATGACCACACCTATTGGTAGATTCTTCCGGCCTGCTGAAATTGTACTGACAGGAAGAGGTTGACCTGTGGTCAGTTTTTCTTAAAACAATAAAAATTAAACCATGCAAAGCTTTTTGGAGCTGTTACGTAACTGGGAGGTAAGAGAATCCAGAATCCATGATTCTAGGAAAGGTAAGCTCACCATTCAGTAGGTTAACTCTGGTGTCATGAGAATATAAACCTATTCCTTTTTTAATAACTTTGGGTCTTCAATTTTTTTTCAGTAAACTGCTCCAATGTTCAGACTGTTGACATACAAAGCTTGTGAAGGCTTCCTTTTTTACCTTCGTTTTGGGAACTGCAAAGAGGAAGTATTGTCTACTGTATTCTATTTTCCCCCAAACCCCAAGCTCTTTTCAGTCAGACAATATTGTTTGCCATTGCTTAACACAAAAATTCTCAGCGTGAAAAAGTCTGAAATGGAAAAGCATACATACCGTATTCTATGGTCAGACAAATAGGAGTGAGGAGAAAAGAAAAGAAAAGAAAATAAGACAATTATTCAAAACTTAAATTCTACTAACTGAGCAAAAATGCCATATATTAATTAGGTATCTTCCTTACTCCATCAGATTATTCTCTCTGACTCTTTTAATGTTCTGCCACAAGAACGTAAAATTAAAAGAATGTGTTAGAAAATGAAGCTGAGATGATCAGAGGCTACAACCCTCCCTTAGATACAAATTCCCTTCATCTACTGCAGTGGTTCTCAACCTTTTTAATGCCGCGACCCCAACCGGTCGTAAGTCGAGGACTAAACCGGTCGTAAGTCGAGGACTAAACCGGTCGTAAGTTGAGGACTACCCAACCGGTCGTAAGTCGAGGACTTTCCCTGCCCGGGAGCGCCGCGCATGCGTGGTTCTGCCCCCTGCACTGACCGAGGCGTAGCTGGCAAGCGGCAGAGACGGAGGAGACCGGCCACCAGCTGGCCCAGCCCAAGGGAGGTAAGGCACCCGCCGGAAAAGGGGAAAAAAATGGCAGACAAAAAAAATGGCGGACAAAAAAATGGCGGACAGCCTTGCTTGGCGACCCCCATGAAATGGTCGATCGACCCCAAATGGGGTCCTGACCCACAGGTTGAGAACCACTGATCTACTGTGAAGGATCACATTGGCATCATAATGGTGTAGGGTTTGATCACAATGGAGCTGAGCCCAGCCAAGCATGAGGCAGTGTGAGGCATAGCAGTGGTTGTCCTGCAGGAGGAGGGGGTTGCATCTGCTGAACAAAATTATCCCTAATCTGGTCTTCTACTTTCTGAGCATTTGCTTCAGGACATCACCCTGGTGGTCTACAGGTAAAATAGACTGTGGTGTGCCTCCACCACCTTTGAAATGAGATTTAATCACAATTCCACCATTTGTTACAAGCAGTGGTGGGATTCAAATACATGAACAACCGGTTGTATTATGTGATGCAGGCCTGGGCCTCTGATGCCTAGAACAGACCTCTGGAAGTGGCATCAATGCACTTCCGGTGGGCCGTTCTAGGCCTAGGAGGCCTGCTCCAGGCCTCCGATGCCTAGAATGGACTTTCGTAAGTGGTATCCATGTACTTCCTGTAGGCCGTTCTAGGCCTGGGAGGCCTCCGAGGTCTAGACTGGACTCCAGAAGCCAGCCGGTTCTCCCAATTCAGGTAAATTTAGCTTACCGGTTCTCCTGAACCGGTGCGAACCAGCTGAATCCCACCACTGGTTACAAGTGGGGTGATGAAATGGACAATGCCTTTTGACTCAGAAATTAGACCTCTTTGACTAGTCCTCTTATGCAACTGCTTCAGAATAACAGTTGACTGAACCAAATCTGGCCTACTTATCCCCCACCTCAAACCAGCCTATCTTGTTACTTAAAGCAGAGGTCTTCAGATTCGGCCCTTTTATGACTCACGGACTTCAACTCCCAGAATTCCTCAGCCAGCCAACTCATGGGAGTTGGTCCATGAGTCATAAAAGGGCCAAGTTTGAAGACGCCTGATTTAAAGATTACATTACAATCTATCAAAATCAATCTTCAGTCATTTTTAATGAGGTTCTCATTATTTATAATGTGAACTACTAGAAGCACGGTGATAAAGACTTCAGGATCGTAGAGAAAAGTCTTAATGCCACTTTTCTAGATAGTTAAACGTGATAAGGAAGATACAAAACTGAATGTTGTGATATTGGTAAAGTAATCCCAAATGATTGCTCACCTATCCACAGCTTTGCTGTGCCTTATTTTGCAA
>NW_015386535.1:383583-384610 GCF_001527695.2 Protobothrops mucrosquamatus
GAGGTTCTCATTATTTATAATGTGAACTACTAGAAGCACGGTGATAAAGACTTCAGGATCGTAGAGAAAAGTCTTAATGCCACTTTTCTAGATAGTTAAACGTGATAAGGAAGATACAAAACTGAATGTTGTGATATTGGTAAAGTAATCCCAAATGATTGCTCACCTATCCACAGCTTTGCTGTGCCTTATTTTGCAAATACCATATGTTCTATTGCTCAGCAACCAGTTCCTTAAACCTCCTGATCTATGTATTTTAACTTCAATGGTTCTTGCATCCTCTTATAGCACTCAAATATAGGTAGCAATCTTGGTTGAGTCATTTAGGTTAAAAGTTCAATCAATCAGAATAGAGCTGGAAGGGACTTTGGAGGTCTTCTAGTCCAGGGGTCCTCAACCATGGCAACTTTAAGACTTGTGGACTTCAACTCCAAGAATTCTGGGAGTTGAAGTCCACAAGTCTTAAAGTTGCCAAGGTTGAGGACCACTGTTCTAGTCCAACTCCCTGCTCAAGCAAGAGACCTATACCATTATAGACAAGTGACTGTCCAGATAACATATCTGCCTAATTTGACTATCTGGTATGCAGACTAAAGTTTCTGTTCCCCTAAGAATTTAATCTCCTATCACCAATACTTGCCTTTTTTTTTTCCAAGGGAAATCGGGGATACCTTTCTTTCTGTCATAGGAATGCTGGGTTTTGCCTCTTTTTTAGAAACTATTGATGACTGCTCTTGTATAGGTGTCTTTCTTCCAGGGGGAAGCTATGAAAGCGATTGTTCAGTTCCCGAGGGACTTCATTGGAGTGGACTAGGCTAGGGTAGATAATAAGGGCTTTGCTCTAAGTCAGTGATGGCGAACCTTTTAGAGACAGAGTGCCCAAACTGCAACACAAAACCCACTTATGCATCGTCGGGTGCCGGGTGGGTGTGGCCCATCGGGTGGGCGTGGCTGCAGTGGTAACGGCAGACTGGGTGGGACTAAAAAGTTCAATCAATTCCAACTTTGCAAGATCTTTCCCCCCCCC